>NW_015506218.1:100510-119056 GCF_001515645.1 Sinocyclocheilus grahami | reverse complement strand
GCAAGCCGCGCCGTTCTCAAGCCCACCCGCCTCTGCTCACTCTAGGCCGCGCACGGTGTGTGACGCTGTTTCATTGTGAAAGCAAAACTACTTTGTTTGGCCTTCCAAAAGAGGACACGACTAGAAATCAGTGGTTAAGTTGTATTAAAACACTGTTCCAGAACAGTTTAACCCAAATATTCAGATGTGTGCAGCACATTTTATGGAGGACTGTTTGCTGATCCTGGGAGAGTAGACTACAATGCCGGCTGTTCTGACTCACAGACTGTAAGTGCATTTTTTATATTTAAAGAATTTGCCACTGATGATTCAAACGCGAGTTTTGAGCAGTGTAGAGTAGCGCTTGTTGTTTGTCATTTCTCCGATCACAAATGCAGACATGGTTTTATGTTTACGTGGTGCAATGCACTGGATAGCTGGCCAATCACAGCACACCTCGCTTTTCAGACCGATGAGCTTTGTAAAAATCGACGCGTTTCAGAAAGGCAGGGCATAGAGGAGAAACAATAATATACAGTATGTGGAAAATAATGTTTTTTGAACCTTAAACCACAAACATTACACCAAATACACAAAATAATGTTCTTTTTAGCAACATCATATGACCTCTTTAATAAAAATATAACTGTCTTCTGGTGAAATGACAACCAACTGCAAACTCGCATTCAGATCGGCTTCTATCCAATCATCTGACGGACAGAACCAAGTCCCAATTTTTTAATCTGTTTCACTCGGATGTATGTCAATACAGAAGAAAAGGACTTACAAGATTTTTGGGTTACACTGCAACTATAACAATAAAATAGATCAATATAAGAATAAAGGGAGACATCCAAAATGTGCAGTGCTGGTAAACTCCAGGACTTCATTGAGAACCACTGCTTGAAGGCAGCTTCCTAACGAAGCTGTAATCTCATTAGTGACAGTCTCCATCTGCATTAAAGGGATAGTTCACTCAAAAACTGTTGTGAACGTGCGTACGACAGTCAGCGGAAGCTAGAGATCACGGTTTATAAAGTTTTAAATATGGAAATTTTTCTTAAACAAATGCATCGCTTTGCTTCAGAAGGCCTTTATTAACCCCCTGGAGCCGTGTGGAGCGCTTTTATGATGGATGGATGCACTTTATTGGACTTCAAAATCTCGACACCCATTCACTGCCATTATAAAACTTGGAAGAGCCAGGACTATTTTACTGATAGATATCAATGTTTTTTACCAGTATTATGCCTGTTATGTGATATTCACTTTCACGCTGTTCCAGCTGTATCATCTCAGTGAGCTTTTAGGAGGTTTTACACGTGCGCAGTAAGGTGAATTTAGCGTTTCCTGATGTTTCAGTGTGAATGAGAAACGCTTGAAAATGCTATAGTGTGAACATTTCCAAATGCATCTTGATTAAATGTAAATGTAGCCTGATTTGAAACTCTGCGTGCCGCATAAAAAGTGTGAATATTAGGGATGCAATGGTAGGCGTATCTGTACTGAACATTTTCTGATCGGGTCTTTTGGTTTGGCACACGAGTATCAAACAAATGCAGTATGGTTTTAATTATATGTGCGGAACTTCTGTGTGTGCAAAACTTTTGCGGAGGACAGTAAGCTGTAGTAGTAAGTTGCTGTGGGAGAAGTGCATTTTCCGAGATGTCCTAAACATGAGACATGCTTTATGTTAAGCGTTCAAATTAACTCAGCATGCAGTTTAAAGTGGCTTGCCTTCCGGGTCAGATGCGTGTATTGTTTACTGCATTTGAGTCATGTTTTCTTCAGCACATAACTAAAACACAGTATCTGTGATATTTTACTTTTGTTTGATTGTTCATCTGTAATATTTTAGGTGGTTTTGATGATGTGGGGATGCAGGACGCCTTTTCTTCTGTGCAGAGAGCGACAAAGAACAGAAGCACAAAGAGAAATGAAGAGATGCAGAAGGGATTGCAAATTATGACGACAAAGAGGAAGGACGAATGATCTTAGGTCGTGCTGTCATGCCCAGAGCAGAATATCACTTTTAGCAGCACCAGCTGTTGGGTGTGGGGCAGAGACAGAGAGACAGAGGGGGTTTTAAAGGTCATATCTTACAAGGCAAACACAGAAACAAACAGGGCAATCACTAAATTACTGATGAATAAGTGAAGGGGGTAATTTGGGAGAGGGCCACCCTTGTCACGTCATTCTAACTAAATGTAGTGCTGTAAAAATGAGAGCTTGTGAGACATTGTAGGGCACAGAGAATCACAGCTGTGTGAAATGAATATGCATAACCCTAAAAACATAACAAATGTGCAAAATAAATAATATTGATATCTTTCTACCCAGTAAATAGAAGACATTTGAAATAAATGAATAACTCTTTATCAGCAAGGTATGGAAGCATGTTTCCACCATTTAATAAAAAAAAAAATTTTTTACCTCACAATTCTGCCTTTTTCCCCCCTCAGAATTTCGTGATATAAACTTGAGTCATAAAGTCAGAATTATGAGTTTGTAGCTTGCAATTCTGACTTTTTTTCTCGCAATTGCGAGTTTATATCACACAACTCTGAGAAAAATGTCAGCATTTTTTATTCAGTGGCAGAAACAGGCTTCCATAGCAAGGAATTGATCAAAAGTGACAGTAAAGGTATTACAGTTGTGTGAAATGAATATGCATAACCCTAAAAACATAACAAATGTGCAAAATAAATAATATTGATATCTTTCTACCCAGTAAATAGAAGACATTTGAAATAAATGAATAACTCTTTATCAGCAAGGTATGGAAGCATGTTTCAACCATTTAAAAAAAAAAAAAAAAAAAAGGAAATTGCAACTTTTTTACCTCACAATTCTGCCTTTTTTCCCCCTCAGAATTTTGTGATATAAACTTGAGTCATAAAGTCAGAATTATGAGTTTGTAGCTTGCAATTCTGACTTTTTTTCTCGCAATTGCGAGTTTATATCACACAACTCTGAGAAAAATGTCAGCATTTTTTATTCAGTGGCAGAAACAGGCTTCCATAGCAAGGAATTGATCAAAAGTGACAGTAAAGGTATTTATAAAATTAGAAAAAGATTCCTATTTCTAATAAATTCTGTTACTTGCAACTTATTATCAATTATTTTAAAAATCCAAATTCTTCTGAATTCAAAGCAAAAAAAAAAAAGTATCACGATTTCCACAAATATATAAAGCAGCACAACCGTTTTCAGAAATCAGAAATGTTTCTTGATCCTCAAATCAGCATATTAGATTGATTTCTGAGGGATCGTGTGGCACTGAAGACTGGAGAAATGATGCTGAAAATTCAGCTTTGATCACAGGAATAAATTATATTTTAAACTATTACAATAGAAAACAGTTATTTTAAATTGTAATAATATTTTACAATACTACTGTTTTTACTGTATTTTCGATAAAAAAAAATGCAGCCTTGGTGAGAAAAAGAGACTTATTTAAAAAACATTAAAAACAATGATTCCATTTTTTTTTTTGCATTAATCAATAAAAATTATGCATCTTGAATAATAAATACAAGAGTGTCACATGCATGGCTGCCCGCTGGTATAGTGGTGTGAATGTTGCCACCAAATGATAAAGGTCAAATGTCAGTGAACGTATATCAGGCTCGAGGCACATGACAAGCCGATGGTGTAAGAGAGACATGAGCGTGTACGTGTATCTGAGATGCTCAAGTAGTTTGATCCTCATTGTGCTGGTTCAGCAGAGCTCCCTAAACCTGCAGACCTCCCACAATGCTGTGTGCTGGCCAACCCCCAACCACAGGAGGTTTGTTAGCGGCACCCTCCGCTTTTGTAATCCCCATCTCCAGCACCCGGCTAAAGCCTCCTACCTCAGGAAACCCCAAAACCCAACACCATACTCCCCAGACGGGAAAATCCCTCTAATGCCAGCCAACAGATGGCGAGAGTGCCAACTCGAAACGACAGCAGGGGCCATCTTCCTCTCAACAAGGACATGCTACTCACTAAATAAGATAACTGAGTAGTGATAACCCAACACACTGACTGGATGCTTCGAATAATCTCACATCCTAATCAGAACTGACAATCTCTTTAGTTACCTTAAATATAGAGTTCACTTAAAAATAATAAAAATGTCACTCCAAACCTGTATGAAAACGGTCTCTTTCATTGTCCATACATTGAACCTCATTGCTCAACTTTCTTGTTTTCCACAATATAGAAAGTTACAGGTTTGGAACGACATGAAGGTGATTAAATGATGACACAATTGACATTTTTGGGTGTAGTATCTCTTTAATCAGGCCTTATGCTAACTGTTAGCATGTTCGAATAGCCTTTAGCTACCATACTGTTGTAGGTCTGTTTGTTGTTTGCAGTCTGTTGGCCATTACTGCAGTGGAGTTAAGTTCGCCTCTGATACGTTTCTCATTATTAGCATTGGCCATCTCAAAGAGGAAGTTAATGATTAGGGTTAATAATCAGTAGCACTATTAACTGCAAACAGACCCACAATGGGTACAAGACACCCGTTCAAAATAAAAAGCTAACCCTCTGACAGTGAGTTTAAATAGAGACCCCCATATGATATGGCACTCACTCCTGTTCTAAACGCTAGACCTCACTGTACACACAGAGATTGGTTATTTATTTACAAGAGTTACAACCTCATCAGGGCTCGCAAAATTTCAAAGTCCCTGGTAGCCCTTCGGGCAGGTACTCTTCAGATTTTGGTAGCCCGAAAATTAATTTAACTAGCCTATTTAACTTATAGAAAATCAGATATGAGTTTAAATTCAATCAAAAATATTTTCAATACACAAATATCAACAAATATGAAGGAAGGAATTTTATTTAACTATTTACTGGGTATCTGCAGAATTAAAAACAAATGAGGCGATTTATGACCCATTTTAAGAGCTGCAGAAGTCAAATGAACACAGTATGAGTGGGGTTGGACAATGTCTGTGGTTACATACAGTAATGAGCCATACAATTACATGATTTACAGTTCAGATACAGGTTTTCACAAAAACTAAAATCTTATACAACAGCATTTCAGCCTTAAGACCATTTTTATGAAAAGGGATAAGTCAAGCATATAAATTATTATGTCAATTTAAAACGCATGAATATTACTGTCTTAATTGTTTAGATTTTTAGAAGGCACATTAACTTCTTTCTCATTTACAACTCTGTGTTTGCTGCGTAAAAACATAAGTTGATATTTGCAAGATAGGAGTTTAAATTCAATCAAAAATATTTTCAATACACAAATATCAACAAATATGAAGGAAGGAATTTTATTTAACTATTTACTGGGTATCTGCAGAATTAAAAACAAATTAGGCGATTTATGACCCATTTTAAGAGCTGCAGAAGTCAAATGAACACAGTATGAGTGGGGTTGGACAATGTCTGTGGTTACATACAGTAATGAGCCATACAATTACATGATTTACAGTTCAGATACAGGTTTTCACAAAAACTAAAATCTTATACAACAGCATTTCAGCCTTTAGACCATTTTCATGAAAAGGGATAAATCAAGCATGTAAATTATTATGTCAATTTAAAACTGTCATTCTTAATTGTTTAGATTTTTAGAAGGCACATTAACTTCTTTCTCATTTACAACTCTGTGTTTGCTGCGTAAAAACATAAGTTGATATTTGCATTGATCTGACCATAAACGGCAAGAAAGGCTTATTGGAAATGCAAATTCATTCTCTGCCACGAGGTAGCGCTTTTTTTAAATATTGCGGTTTCCCGCGTAACGGCTGCACACAAAGCAGCTCCTCGCTCATAAACGCTGCTTTATCAGGAATTATAGCTCAAATGAAATTAAAATGCCAACGGCACATTTCTGAGGACAGTCGTTTGCCTTCAGGTCCATTTAAATAAAGACATCCGTGCCGCATTTTGACTTGACACGTGCAGCGCTCATATTTATTCATTGAAATCACTGCCTTTTGAAGTTTAATCCAGCCGTATCGCAACGCTTGTCTTTCCGTCCCCAACTGTAAGACCTCTTGAAATTATGATTAAGACATTTCTTATACCATTTAACGTATTTAAAACTTGTTATGGCCTTAAGTTTGATACAACTCACTTTACGAGTTTTTAAGGACCCGCAGGAGATCTGCATTTAAGAAGAGTGGTGATACATATGGAAGCCCGTTTCTGCCACTGAATAAAAAAAGCAAATTTTTTTAAACTTTTTATCTCACAATTTGGACTTTTTTTCACATAATTGTGAGATATAAACCTGCAATTGCGAGTTAAAAGTCCAATTTTGAGGGGTGAAAAAAGACTGATATATGTTCTCAGAATTATGAGTTTATATCTCGCAGTTCTGACTTTATTTCTCAGAATTGCGACTTTATGTCTCTCAATTATGACTTTTTAACTCGCAATTGCGAGTTTGTATCACGCAATTCTGAGAAAAAAAGTCAGAATTGTGAGATAAAAAGTCGCAATTACCTTGTTTTATTTTTTATTCAGTGGCGGAAACGGGCTTCCATAGATACATTTTGGTAGCCCGACTGGAAAACACAATAGCCCCGGGACGTTGGCTAGGGATTTTGCGAGCCCTGCTCATTCTACAACCAGATTCACATCTGTAAAATTCAGCTAGTGACTGGACTATTTTTGTATTTCATTTTATGACCGATATATTAAATATTGACTATATGTTTAATGTCCAGTAGTCCATTTGCAGAACCAGTTATTATACTATAATAATAACTACACATTTGGGGTCGGTATAGATTTTTTACGTTTTTTTTTTTTTTTTTAAAGAAGTCTCTTCTGCTCACCACTGCATTTATTTGATCAAAAATACAATAAAAACAACAATATTGTGAAATATTATTACAATTTAAAATAATTGTTTGGTATTTGAATGCATTTTAAAATGTAATTTATTCCTGTGATGCAAAGATGAATTTTTAGCATCATTACAGCAGTCTTCAGTGTCACATGTCTGATTATTATCAATCATTAAAACAATTGTGCTACTTCATATTATTGTGGAACCCGTGATACATATATATATTTTTCAGGATTTTTTAAATGCTCCAATGAATTGAAAATAAAAAAGCATTTATTTATATTAGGAATCTTTATAACATTATAAATGGTATCCTTGCTGAATAAAAGTAAACATTTCTTTAAAAGACTCTTACTGACCCCAGACTTTTGAACAGTAGTGTATTCATTATTGTTACTGTTATTATTATTAATAATAATAAAAAATATATATTTCCCATAGAAATTTGTGAAGAACATTTTTACACCTCTTTCTATCCAATGACAGTTGTCAAGCGCTAAACGGCACAAAAAAGTACCATAAAAGTCATAATCGTAAATTTAGCCCATATTACTAATAATAATATTTTTCACAATACTACCATTTTACTGTATTTGAACTATTTTACGTTGTTGAGTCAACAACAACCTACCTTTCAAACAGTAACTGACAATTAAAATTGAGCATCTTAGGGAAAATATGCATGTTAAACCATAAATGCAATATTATGTTTTCCATAGAAATTGGTCATGGTCCAAAAAGTTTTTTTAGGTATCATAAGTCATAATCATAAATGTAGCCCTTATGACTTAAAATTAGGGCTGCACGATTATGACAAAATTCATAATTGTCGATTATTCTTTTGAAATTGTAATTGCGATTATTAATTACGATTATCACAATTTACATTGAATGATGTTAAACCACTGTTTGAAGGAACTGCATGCCACATTTTTTTAAATATTAAAATAAACAAGCTGAAAACACTCTTAACTGAAAAACTTTTATTGCTTTTCTATTAAGCCTCAAATGTCAACTATACATTGGATTGGTTTCTTCTTTAAATAATAAAAAAGTAAAAATATGCATGGTATTATATAAATTAAAACAATGGGACAACCCTTAAGATAACCTGTAGAAACAAAACAAAAAACACAACCACTCAGAATAACACAAGTGGACTTTGAACGATTATGTAATAGCGACATTAATTGTAATTGTAATTGCGATTAGAAATTCGATTAACTGTGCAGCCCTTAAGATCTACCACTGTGTAGAAAAAACTATGGGTTTGGTATAACATGAGGGCGAGTAAACAATGATACATTTTTTAAAGAACTATTACTTTGAAATATATGCATAATATGATTCAGATGTTGGGGAGCATGTGTGGGTGGAATAGGGAACAAGACAGATAGACAAAGAGAGACAAAGAAAGAGAGAGATGAGGGTTTGTTTTGCATAACACCTGGCTGCTTAGCAGACTTGAGGCAGGTGGTGACCTAACTGACAGACAAACAGGTCAAACAGGATAGGGAAGAGAGACAGAGAGTCGAGAAAGTTAAAGAAAGAGAAACACTGTCAGAAAGGAACCAAGAGGGATATACAGAAAGAGGAAGAGAGTAAAAAGAGAGAAACTGAGACCGAGTGACAGTGTGAGAGAGAATTTGGGAAGGAGGCAGAGAGATGAAACTAACTGAAACAGACGCTACTGTAAACACGTGACATAAAAAAAATAGTGAGGAAGAGCTGCAGTAATGTTCACGGCTCGTGTCCTCAGATCTGAGTGAGACGGGATGTGAGAGGAGAGGATTGTTAAGAATAACTGACAGCTTTAGGCTAAATGAAACTGCAGTTTTGTCGGGACTGTTTCTGGGGGGGTCGTGCTAGGATTTCATGTTATTCCCTCACCCCTGACATTAGCAGAATGAGAAGAGATGCTTACCCATACTGCCTCTGGATCAGGGCTGGATGAACCTGCTGTACTCCAGTCGAGTATCCTGTGACAACACGAGGAAAACAAGAGATTGACATCTGCTTCTGAGAGTTCACCCAGAAATGAGGGTGAGCAAATGATGACAGAGTTACATTAGGTTCCAAACCTGCCTGACTTTCTTTATCCGCGGAGCCCAAAAGAAGATATTTTGAAAAATGTCTTGTGTTTTGGATGCCATCGGCTTTTTAGTACAACTACAGTTCATAGTTTGTCAAGCTTTCTTCAAGCCACAGGCCCTCATGTGATAAACTCCAGGCTGTCTGTTCCCCAGCGTAACAGTGTATCTGCCCAGGCACAGATCAGAAACATCTCTCGCCTGGATGCCCATTCAACACAGACACACACACACACACACACAGCTCAACAGCCTCTTCTGCAGTATTTGCATATACACACTACACCCTTTAAACAAACCTTATGGTGAACATAATTCAACTTGTAATTCTCTATGTCTATCAAAAAAAGCTTTCTTCTCTCCATTTTATGTTCATTATACATGGGTCAGTGACATAACATTCATTTTTTTTGTGTCTGGATCAATGTTACTCAAAAATACATTAAAAATGCAGTTTATACAGAAAATAACTTGAATAAACTGAGCATGTTTATTTAATTTTGATATTTTTATCAAAAACGTATAGGTGGCCCAAATATTAAAAAAAAAACACAAAAATAATAATTATTTTTTTGGATTTTGACAGTTCACTATGAAGTCGTTATACAGAAAATTATATATATTTTTTGGGTTAACTGTTCCTTTACAGATATGACCTTAACAATTTCAACTCATCCTTCAGTTTGTAAACCCTAACAAATATTATTTGTACAGTAATGCACTTATAATAGACGTTTAAGGGGCAAGGCATTGGAAGGCATGTTAAATACACACTGTTTGGAAAATATAGCCACAAAACCTAATTATTATATGTGTTGACATGAAACTACAGAGTTAAAATCACTTACTAATTCCGTCAGTTCAAAATCTGACCACATAAAACCCAGGGACAGAACAGAAAAGGATTGTTATAAAAACCAGAAATTCATCTGCCTAAAACAGTCCCAATACTAAAAGGATTTATTGAGCTTTATGTCTAAAATAACTCATTTTTGTATGAAAAAAATTAATATTATTACAATATTAATATACCAAGGCAAACGTATCAGCATTAATTACTGACATTAGACTATTATTACACCGAAATGTAAAACAAAGTAAACTGTGTATATTAAAAAGTATTTTTTTTAATCAAGATTAAATTTTTTTATTTATTTTTTATTTTTTTTTAATTTTATTTTTTTATTTAATTTTAATTCATTAAATATTATGTTAAATAAATATAAATTTCATTGCAGCATATTATTTAAAATCTTTAAAATAAACTGTCTGATTAATTTAATTTGATTTCAAAAAGAGACTGTATACATTAAATCAACATTCATGAATGCAGATGCACCAAAGTCAGCTCAAAAGCTAATTTCCTTGGCCTGATGTTACTGGCCATCGGACACTGGCTACTCTGCTCCCCAAGATATCGGCATCAGCCATCAAAAAGTCCATATCGGTCGACCATTAATAAGTACAAAAACACAAGCTGCACATTTCTGCTTTTAAACCCTCTGCAATGTCTTGCCCCATAGACTCCCATTGTAAGTCCATTACTGTGCATGTGCTTTTAGTTTGTTGCAAATTAAAGGATGAGTCAATGCAGTCGAAAGAGCTTCTTTTAACATTTTGAACCCAGAACACTCCTTTAAGACATCTTGGCAATAAATTAAGGTTTATGGTTGTTAAACAGCAGAAATTGAGTGGAACAGATGACAAATGCTACATAATTATTTCACTATCATCTCTGGACATTTGCCCTCTAACGGAGTCATTCATTCTCCAGTTTTCTTCTTGCCCTGTATCTGACATTTATTATTCTGTGTCCTCCACAACTGCACACTCTTTAGGTTTTAATTGGCACTCATTCTCTTCATTCACCCAATATGCACTTTTGTTTTGGTCTTTATTTCTTTCTATTTTTCCTCTCGTCCTGAATGTATGCTCTCATGAAGTCACTCATGTGATAAATTTAAGGGGGTCTGAATACGTTCCGTACCCACTGTATATATATATTTGTCTAATAAACCTAAACCTTATTTATTTATTTGGTAACACTTTACAACATTAGTTAACTACTTTAGTTAACATGAACTAAGAATGAAAAATACTTCTACAGCATTTACTAATCTTAGTTAATGTTAATTTCAACTAATATTTACTAATGCACTATTAAAATCAAAAGTTGTGCTTGTTAACATTAGTTAATGCACTGTGAATTAACATGAACTAACAGTGAACAACTGTATTTTCATTAACTAACATTAACTAATGAAACCTTATTGTAAAGTGTTACCATTTATTTTTTGCAACGGGAGAAAAATAACAGTTTATTTTCCATTCCAATCTTCATGTCTCACTTTGCCATTTCTCCCCAAATGTATAAACCCACTTAAATAAATTCAGCCCAATAGCCTGGCTATAATACATTGATACATATTAGGTCGTTATTAAGCTGTAAGAATAACCTATTTGCAATGATTTCATAATATAATAATAAACTGTGACATGATTTACCAATATTGAGCACAATGCAGTTCCTCTTATCAGCTGATCAATTTATAGTTTAAGTTGCCAAAAAATAGGCTTTTTAACCCATTTAAGTTGGGTTTCATCTTAAAATTAATCTTACAAATACAAGCATGGCATTAATACCACACCAGTTTGCTTAAGTAGAAAGGGTTTATGGGTATTTTAGTGAGGCGGTTAAGCAGCCTCAACTGCTGACTTGTTTTCACAGTTAAGGTCTCTGTGACAAACGCTCTTCCAGTGTTCTGCAATATTAGGTTTGAGCTGCTCACGGCTACACACACACACACACACACACACATACGCCCCACCCTGTGGAGACCCAGTGGCAGCTGTGTTCCCCAGGGCTGGTGGAACTAGAAATACAGCTAGAGCAGTAGCGGAGTGAGCGGTTAGCAGGAGAATTCATAGGATCTGGTTTCTGTCAGGTAAACACCAGAGTGTACGCTTCGTTTCTGTAGTGCCCTTGTGTGGAGAGTGTCTCAGACTGAACATGAACAAAACAAGCGCACACACACACATAGCTGTGGCCATGTCATTATCTCAGTAGTCACAAAACCAGGCTAGTAAATGAGGCGTCAAGCCTCAGTGAGCGTGTTGGGAAAACATTAGGTTTGTGTTGTAATCTTCTGGGAACTCTTCTGGTAACCCTCCCTCTTTTCTTATTCCAGAATACAGCTATTAAGACAAGGCCTCCCGGCACACAGGGAGTGTATCAGCCAGGATATTAAAGGCTATCATTTCTGACAAGGCCTCCAAAATTTGTTGTACAGTTTCTTATATATATATATATATATATATATATATATATATATGGCAGATGAGGAGACCAAAAAAAAAAAAAGAAGTGAAACTGTGCGGTCTTATCTGTGCTTTCCAACTGCTTTTGAAGACAAACCACGATACAGTTCTGTAGTAGTGAACACAGACGCTATATGAGCGAAACTCACAAAACCTGTCGACACGTGCAGATCATATTTCACCCCAAAAACAAAAAAATTTTACTTTTAGAAAATGTACTTTAACTTCGAACCATTA
The DNA here is from genome assembly GCF_001515645.1 of Sinocyclocheilus grahami. Classification (NCBI taxonomy): domain Eukaryota; kingdom Metazoa; phylum Chordata; class Actinopteri; order Cypriniformes; family Cyprinidae; genus Sinocyclocheilus; species Sinocyclocheilus grahami. The sequence continues at coordinate 106,615 of NW_015506218.1, read as the reverse complement.
ATAATTTTAATGGAAGCCTGTTTCCGCTACAGAATTAAAAAACAAAATAAATAATTTATATATGCTATTTTTATCTCGCAATTATGAGAAAAAAGTCGAGATAGCGAGATATAAACTCTGTAAATATTATTTTGACTTTTTATCCCAAAATTCTGACTTTTTTTATGAATACTGAATTGTGGCAAAAAGTAGCAATCACCCTTATTCTAATTACTTTAATGTAAAACTTGTATTCAATTATACAAATAATAATATATTTGATATAATAATAATAATAATATTATATTTAAAAACTAAAATAATGAAAAATAATAAAATGTACATCCTGGTAGACTTTAATGGTGATTTAAATTAATAAATTATTTTATTACAGTATTTTTTTCTGTAATTTAGGGTGTGATTTTATTTACCATGGTGTTCTTTTAAGACATATATTCCATAACATATATCAAAGTACCATGATATTACCATCTGATAACATTTCCATGTTATTGCACAACCCCGTTTTCAAATCTAGCATATGCAGAGAGGCACAGTGAAAGCAAAATATCTAAAATACAGTGAAAGCCACTCATTAGATATTATAAATGCAGTCAGATGTGCTTGGCAGAACACTCATTAGGGGCCGCTCCTCTGGGCCCCTCAAAACCTCCTTATTAAGTGAGCAGAGGTGGGCCTCGCAGCATATCACAGCAGAAACACCTTTGGGCCGGACCACGCTTTCCACTCACAATGCTTAAAGACTTATTTAAAAGGGGCCACTTCACAGAAATCTGAGACCCTGCTTTCAAACTTCATCCAAGAGGCTAAGAAGATAATTGATGACATGCTTTTTTAGAAATAATCCACTTATGGTCCCACATGTGACTCTCAACATCACACTCACACTTGTGGAGCAATGCAATGCAAGAGCATATTGTGCCACTGAAAAGCTTGCAATATCTAAGGATTACATCTAAGATCCTTCAGCACTAAATCGGACTATGTGGAAAACATTTAGGCCTATTAAAAAGGGCTCATAGTAAGCACAGAGATCATCGTTCGAGGCTAGGATATTAGATTTAGAGCCATGATGGAGAGCATGCAGCTCATTGTGCCGCGGGAGTTTCTACTGTACACTTACTGGCCTTTGTTCTTCAGAACTGTAACAAAAGACATGCGCCAACGGCACGCGACGAGCGCACAGTCACCTGGAGACCACAAATGCGTTCAAATGAAGTTCGACCCACGTCTGCGAATCGATTCTTTTGAACAGGTCACTTCAAAGAATCGTTTCAAATAAAGATTTTTTATATATCAAAAACTGTCATGCAAAAGTCGAGAACAAATATATTTGTTACATTTCTGCTATTCAAGTAACTTTTCGTCTTACACTAAAAAATGCTGGGTTAAATATAACCCAGCGCTGGGTTAAAAAGGGACAAACCCAGCTATTGGGTTATTTTGTCCCAACCGCTGGGTCAAAACAGCCCAACCGCTGGGTCAAAACAGCCCAACCGCTGGGTCAAAACAGCCCAACCGCTGGGTCAAAACAGCCCAACCGCTGGATCTAAACAGCCCAACTGCTGGATCTAAACAGCCCAACCGCTGGGTCAAAACAGCCCAACCGCTGGATCTAAACAGCCCAACTGCTGGATCTAAACAGCCCAACTGCTGAGTCAAAACAGCTTAGAGTTTCAGCTCATTACGGGTCCGACGTTTCTCGGTTCAGTGACTCGGTTGACCGGAGAGCAAATAGTTCAGTACAGTTTTGTTCACCGGTTCAAAGCGATTGTTGAAACGATTCGACTCTGAAGAACAATTCATTGACGATTCGGACACCGAGCTTTTGTGCACAGCTTTAAGTCGCATTTCTACAATTAATAGTGTTTTCAAAACTAACGTGAAAATAGCAAACACGGCAGATTTAACTAACTTAGGCTACTTAAACCTCGCGCAGAGTAAATTTGTCCGAACTGAGTAAACAAAGTACTGTTCTTCGCGTTGAGTTGAAGAGCTATTGAGAGTTATATAAACCCTGATGAAGAAAAACAACAACTGGTGTTTTGACTCACAAAGCCGTATCCTCTGGATTTGCCCGTCTGCCGGTCCGCTATCACCACGGCTTCGTCGATGTCGCCGAAGGTCTGGAAGTGAGTCCGCAGCGACGCGTCCGTGGTGTGGTACGGCAAGCCGCCCACGAAGATCTTGGTGAAAGTCGTGTCTTTCTGAACGCTGGGATACATCGCTTCCAGCGTCCCATTCACGAACTGATGTAAAAGCATCGGGGCGCCAGATGCAGTGCAATGCAGATACGAAACGCGCGCGTTATAAATAAATATAAATAAACATAAATAACGAACGGCTCTTAAGCTACGCTACAGCGGTCGCGAAGGCAGCGAGGTAGATGGCAGTCCTTTGGCTTGGAAAAACAACCGAGCTTCCCGTTCCTCTCCGTCATGTGCCAAACTACCGTGCTGCACTAGTCCATGACCGGAGAGACACTGGCGGCAGGTGAGCGAGCGAGCGAGCGACTGACGGGCGCTCTCAGCAGCAGCAGCAGCAGCAGCAGCACATGTAGAGCAGCACACCTTCTGCCTCCGCATCCAATGCGATGCTCGGCTCTGTGTGACGCTCAGACCCTTCCTCTGCCTCGTGCCTCACCTTGCTTCCAAACTGCACCTGTCTTTGTTCTGAGACTCTCTGAAGAAACCATGGCTTTGCGTCTTCCTTGTGGTTTTGATGGTAGACTACTGTACACATTCTCTACGCTTGATATGAATATTTGGTTTATACTTGGTTTAATACCGGATTAAAAAAAAAATACTTTGATATATAGCCTATATTACAACGTGGCGCATTAGTAGTCTTTTTGCTGTTACAAACAGGTTTATCCATTAAGTATGATTTATATTATATTATATTTGCACTATTTTGCTAATTTTAAAATGTGTACTTTTTATTGTACATGCAAAATGAAAGCATTTTCTCTAGTTGTCTGTTATGTTTGTGCATAAAAGCTCGGAAATTAAAGAAACATTTGGTTTAATTATTTACCGAAAAAAGAAAAGAAAACTGAAAATGCTGTCTCTAAAAAAATATTTAGGACTAAATTTAAGATCTATGTAGTTTGAATTGCATATAAAATTTCCATCCATCCATTTTTAGTTTTCATCTATTTGATTTTATTTAAATAACCATATTTTTAAAATGCATTTATTTAAATGGTTTAGAATCAGCATAAATCTGTTTATGGTGAAAACAATTACATTTTGTCAGGTAAACGGTTCAAATATGCGTAGCTGTCAAACGAGCAATATTTAATTAATTAAAACGTAAATTGGAAAGAATATATATATATTTACAGTGGTGTGAAAAAGTGTTGGCCCCCTTCCTTATTTCTTATTTTTTTGCATGTTTGTCACACTTTAATGTTTCAGATCATCAAACTAATTTAAATATTAGTCAAAGATAACACAAGTAAACACAACATGCAGTTTTTAAATGAAGGTTTTTATTATTAAGGGAAAACAAAATCCAAAACTACATGGCCCTGTGTGAAGAAGTGTTTGCCCCCCTGTTAAAACTGTGGTTTATCACACCTGAGTTCAATTTCTCTAGCCACACCCAGGCCTGATTACTGCCACACCTGTTCGCAATCAAGAAATCTCTTAAATAGGACCTGCCTGACAAAGTGAAGTAGACCAAAGATCTTCAAAAGCTAGACATAATGCCGAGAGCCAAAGAAATTCAGAAACAAATGAGAAAGAAGTTGTTATGTTTTACTAATATTTAAATTTGTTTGATGATCTGAAACATTAAAGTGTGACAAACATGCAAAAAAATAAGAAATCAGGAAAGGGGCCAACACTTTTTCACACCACTGTATATATATATATACACACACACACCTAGTTATTGTGTATTTAAAATGCATCCCGTTTATTAGTAGTACTACAGAAATATTACCTGCTGCATTTATGTATGACAGATGCATCACATTAAGTTTATGGTGAAACTGCAATCCAAATGGATAGAAATTCCATTTCAAATACATAGATTTAAAGGTGGCATATCATGAAAATCTGACTAGTGGACCAAAATTCCTCCACAGCGCTGTGACAGACTCATTGCAAGTTATCGCAAACGCTTGATTGCAGTTGTTGCTGCTAACGGTGGCCCAACCAGTTATTAGGTTTAGGGGGCAAACACTTTTTCACACAGGGCCATGTAGTTTTGGATTTTGTTTTCCCTTAATAATAAAAACCTTCATTTAAAAACTGCATGTTGTGTTATGTTTTACTAATATTTAAATTTGTTTGAAGATTTGAAACATTAAAGTGTGACAAACATGCAAAAAAATAAGAAATCAGGAAGGGGGCCAACACTTTTTCACACCTATATATATATATACACACACACCTAGTTATTGTGTATTTAAAATGCATCCCGTTTATTAGTAGTACTACAGAAATATTACCTGCTGCATTCATGTATGACAGATGCATCACATTAAGTTGATCAGTTTATGGTGAAACTGCAATCCAAATGGATAGAAATTCCATTTCAAATACATAGATTTAAAGGTGGCATATCATGAAAATCTGACTTTTCCAGGTTTTAAGTGCTATAATCAGGTCCCTGGTGCATGTACCAACCAAGGAAACGTGAAAAAGATTAACCCAGAAACTTTGCCTATTTAAAAAAGCCTTTTTCTGCAAGCGTCTGAGAAAACGAGTGCATCTGATTTCGCTCCCTTGGTGACGTGGCAAAGGGGTCTCATTATAATATTACTGCCCCATAATCTGTAAGTTTAGAGAGGCAGTTTTAACATTAAGTGACATGACATCTGACGCACAGATGCCATTGGCACATGCCGCTATGCTCAGTGACACTTCCGGTTTTCAGTGGCATGTGTCAGTGGACAGTGGAGAGTGGCATGTGTCCCAAGTTTTAGTGACACATGCCACTCTCCACTGACACATGCCAATGAAAATCGGACAGTTCAGCTGTGTCATTTGGACAGCCGGTTTTCAAGTGGCATGTGTCAGTAAAACTTGTGACATATGCCGATGGACTGAGTCCTGTGTCACTGACATTGTCACGATCATGTCGCAGTATGTTGCCTCCAGTTGTGACTGGCAGATGAGTTGAGCAGCTGTAATTGTAACACAAAAATCCTAAATAAAAAGCTGAATTTAGTGATTTTTAAATAAATGTCCATTAAACGTATTTACAAGTTTATTATATGTTTTTCAAACATGACGTCAGTGTGTAGCACATCTGTATTTGAGTGGCAGATGACACTGAATGTTGTGCAATAGCCGACCAGTGCTGTTGTATGTGGGTGATCACCATTCTAGGATACACACGGGAAAAAAATGATCATGGGTCACTACGAATACCGCATTAACACTTGCATCCCTTACTATAATCCTTTATTTTTGTATGATGCTGCGTGCAGGTCGGTAGGTGTCAGTATAAATTTAACATTGGCCAGCGCCAGATTATCATCTAGCTTTAATATTTTATATAGTAATATAATAATTATATATAAATTAAATTGAATTCTGTTTATAATTGTAACTGTGTAACAAGAAGCACTATATATATATATATACAGTATATATAGTATGAGCATGCATTTCTTCTGGAGATGCCTGAATGTTTTGTCAAAGCATTTGACTTTCCGCAGACACGTTAATAAATACAAACTTTGTTTAATATAGACTTACATTACATTACAGTCTTACATTTACATTGCGTTGTGAATTTTTGTTTTGTTATGGCCTCTGCATAGTCTCTATATTAAAATGACAAATGATACAGCTGAACTGTCAAATCTATGCAAAAATGAAAAAAATGCTTATTTACGCATTTGAATGCATTGCACAAAACTGGAACTGGCTACTGGAAATAAACTTACAATGAAAAATACTCAATAAGGGGCATAAGACACATATTAATCTTAATATAGGAACTCAATATTTGTTGATCTCTATATTTGTACAAATTAACTCAGTGATGTAATAAATCGTATGTTTGACAGCAACATGCTGTTAATTAATTCAATATCGTTCTGCCGTTAAGTGCGTGTGTCACGCAATCTACATTATGCAGCGACAC
>NW_015506218.1:22613-100288 GCF_001515645.1 Sinocyclocheilus grahami | reverse complement strand
CAAGTGGTATGTGTCAGTAAAACTTGTGACATGTGCCGATGGACTTGTGTCACGATCATGTCGCAGTATGTTGCCTCCAGTTGTGACTGGCAGATGAGTTGAGCAGCTGTAATTGTAACACAAAAATCCTAAATAAAAAGCTGAATTTAGTGATTTTTAAATAAATGTCCATTAAACGTATTTACAAGTTTATTATATGTTTTTCAAACATGACGTCAGTGTGTAGCACATCTGTATTTGAGTGGCAGATGACACTGAATGTTGTGCAATAGCCGACCAGTGCTGTTGTATGTGGGTGATCACCATTCTAGGATACACACGGGAAAAAAATGATCATGGGTCACTACGAATACCGCATTAACACTTGCATCCCTTACTATAATCCTTTATTTTTGTATGATGCTGCGTGCAGGTCGGTAGGTGTCAGTATAAATTTAACATTGGCCAGCGCCAGATTATCATCTAGCTTTAATATTTTATATAGTAATATAATAATTATATATAAATTAAATTGAATTCTGTTTATAATTGTAACTGTGTAACAAGAAGCACTATATATATATATACAGTATATATAGTATGAGCATGCATTTCTTCTGGAGATGCCTGAATGTTTTGTCAAAGCATTTGACTTTCCGCAGACACGTTAATAAATACAAACTTTGTTTAATATAGACTTACATTACATTACAGTCTTACATTTACATTGCGTTGTGAATTTTTGTTTTGTTATGGCCTCTGCATAGTCTCTATATTAAAATGACAAATGATACAGCTGAACTGTCAAATCTATGCAAAAATGAAAAAAATGCTTATTTACGCATTTGAATGCATTGCACAAAACTGGAACTGGCTACTGGAAATAAACTTACAATGAAAAATACTCATTAAGGGGCATAAGACACATTTTAATCTTAATATAGGGACTCAATATTTGTTGTACAAATGAACTCCGCGACGTAATAAATCATATGTTTGACAGCAACATACTGTTAAATTAATTCAATATCGTTCTGCCGTTAAGTGCGTGTGTCACGCAATCTACATTATGCAGCGACACGCACCGCGGCAACTGACACAAGACGCAGTCCATTGACATGTGTCACAGGTTTTAGTGACACATGCCACTGTCCACTGACACATGCCACTGAAAACCGGAAGTGCCACCGGAAGTGTCACTGAGCATAGCGGCATGTGCCAATGGCATCTGTGCGTCAGATGTCATGTCACTTAATGTTAAAACTGCTGCTGGAAACATGCTAACTGTTATGTCTTTGGCTGCACAGACGAGCACAGAACACTATTTAGAGTCCCAGCCTCAGAGGAGACAACAAAGCAGTGGATGTATTGATTTATTTACTGTATATTGCTGCTGCCACACAGATCTAAAACATGCGATTTATTTCCCAGCTGCACCCAGATGTGTGCGCTCAGAAAACCGTATATCAGAAGTTTAAACTCATATGGTTTAAAACGCATGATTTCAGCGCGATAAACATGATAATCAGTTTCGCAATGGCGAAGCTCTATTCTGGAAAAGGGGGCGGGGAGCAGCAGCTCATTTGCATTTAAAGAGACAGGCCCGAAAAACAGCCTGTTTCTGCGTCCACTCAAAATAGGCATTTTCAAAATGATATAATAAATGATCTGTGGGGTATTTTGAGCTGAAACTTCACAGACACATTCTGGGGACACCAGAGACGTATATTACATATTGTAAAAAGGGGCATAATATGTCGCCTTTAAGGCCTAAATATTAATGATTAGTGTGTATATTTTGAAACTGTCACAAGGAGTAACTAAATGGCCAGGACATCTGTTAATCGGTCGGGTATTTGGGCACAGTTATCGACCAATACAGATAATCTGAAAATGGCCAAAGATGATAGGTCTGTAACTAATCTCAATACTGGAGCAGATTTGGCTCTCAGTCTTGGCCTGGTTGGTGGCAGCAGAGGAGTACAGTAGCGGCTCATGAGGTGATTTGCCAGCGGTCACGCGGGATCCGTCTGTGCCAGCAGGTGACCTTCCAGCCACAAGTGAATGCAGGAGGAGCTGGAGATGTAAACCTGCCACACCCACAGGGACAACGAGACAGTTTATTTATGAATTTAGATTTTGGAAAGTATATATAGACCAGGCTTTTGTGACCTTTTTGTGCCAGGGACATATGTATGGTTTCTTCATGATTGATCAAGGGTTCAGCATCAAAGAACTCAACACCAGTCTGTCAGTCACTCACATACTGTCATTTAAATTTACAGTGTAGCCTTATGTGGGAACATTAACACCCTCGACGCTCTACTCAGAGGAACCACAGGAAATACAGCTCTGGCCTGACGGCTAGTGAGGTAAACATTTCTCACGCCTGCAGCCAGCAAGTCTGAAGGGGAGAGCGATCAAAGAAAAAGGAACAAAAGTTTAAAGACAGTTGCAGGAAGGACACATTTGACACATCCTTTTCTGTTGTTCGTTTTAACCAGTCACATTATAACGTTCAGTGTCTGTATATATGCAAGCATTCTTGTGATATCAGGAAGACATTTTCTCAGCTTGGGTTGTGACTGTTAATGGTTTCAGGTCTGTTCTGAGAAAAACAATAATTTTATTGGGCGTATATGCAATTCCCATGTTTGAACAAATTTCAGTATATGATTGTAGGGACTTTTTTTTCTTTCTTTTTGGCAAAACAAAAGTGTTGTTTTTATATTATTTATATACTGTTATGGTATTTATTAATATTTTGAATTCAATTTTATGTTTATATTTTTACTGGGATTTAGTCACACTAATTTTGTTATGTGCTTTTGACATTTTTTACGGTTCTAATTAGTTTTTATTTCAGTTTTAGTTGAATAATTTTAGTAGTTCAACTGAAACTAATTTTATTTCAGTTAGTTGCAAAGGCCACATTTCTAATTTTTATTATAAAGTTATTTTTTGTTATCTATATTTCTATTTCTATTATTATTGTATAATAGATAATATATTTATATTATTTCTGTTTTATTGTATTTTAGCTTTATTGCATTTAACAAAAAATATTTTTAATAGTTTGAATTTTATTTGTATAGTTTGAATTAATTTTTTTTATATTAGTTTTACATTTTAAAATGTAAAATTTCAATGTTTTCATTTAAGAACCAGGGATCTCATCACCTTGGACAACCTGGAAAGTGATAGTATAGTGATAGTATATATATATATATATTATATATAGTAAACTGTAACTGTAGAAAAAAAAACTAACTATCAATAACAATACTGCAAAACAATTATGGTTGTTTCACTATTTTATTTCAAATGCAAAATCTGGGTCTTGGATTAAAAGCAGATGAGCTTCACTGATTTAATAAACAAATATTTACCTGTAGGTCTTCAATGGATAGTTCACCCAAAAATACAAATTCTGTCATCATTTATTCACTCCTGTGTTGTTGCAAGCCTGTATGACTTCACTGCGAAGCACAAAAAAAAAAGTAATTTTGGACCCCATTTTAAGGACAAAAACAGTCCTATGAGTGAGTAAAATGATGACAGAATTATCTTTAACATACAGCTTCTGGTGTATGTCTGCTGTGTGTTTGCTTCTCTTCCCCTCTTTACATCAGAATAAACTTCATGCACAATGGCAAATGCCAGTGTCCAACACATCTGTCAGTCTAATATGCCACACCAACAATGGTGCAAGTCAGAGCGAGGCGCAGACAGGCTCCACAGCATTGTGCTGCATTCAGCTCCTCTCTTCTGCCTCAGCAAGTGTCTTACAGTTGAGTTTGACCTCAGTGCTCTTGAAGACGGACAGGACAACAAGTGAAAATTTTGAGAGGTTATACGTCCAGTATACAGTAAGACTGCTGGCAAATTTGTTGAGGATTGAGAAGAGTGAGATGTAGAAGTGACTTTACTGGCATGTCTTTGCAAAGTAAGGCTTTGGTGTTGAACACTGATGGAGACCTCACACCCTCTCCAGCCTCAAAGTGTGACTGTGACCTGCAGTTGTTCACACCTCTCAAACCTGAAAGGAACCGAAAGACCCTTTGTCTGCAGACAAATGTCTCCATCCAATGACTTTAACCCCCAACTCAAAAGCACTCAAGAGACCTTATTTTCTTTAATATGCTCAGAACAAGATTTTGATTTGAGAGGACAACAGGGGATGGACTTTTTCACTGGAGGAAGTGTTATTAAATGGACTCTATAGATTTTGGCCAGTTTTTGGGTGAACTATTCCTTTAAATCTGATAAATGTTATCATTTCATTGATGATTAGTGCAAGAAAATAACAAAATCAGAGTCTTAAATCAAGAGTCGGAAAATATATTTAGACATCATGTGGCAAACTTTGCAAACCTCATATACAATACATTGGAAATAAAACAGTTGATATAATATTTAGCTTGAATTGTTTTGGTGGACAATCATTATTTTCTTGCGTTTAGTCATCTCGTACTTGTCTCCAGTAACCAACAAATGACAGTGCCCACTTTGTGTTCTTTAATTGAACGTTTTTCCCAGATCTCAGGCTATAAAATCAACTGGACTAAGTCAGAAGTAATGCCCTTATCTAATAACTGCCATGAGATAACAGGAGAGAGGTGGCCATTTATTCAGGATATCCAAAATTTGTTACAGAACTGGAGTAAACTTACAGTATCTATTCTGGGTCGAATTAATCTTGTTAAAGTGATAATTGTACCCAAAGTTAATTACTTGTCATACATGCTTCCCCTTATTCCCCTACCATTATCACCTTTGAAGGAATACAATAAATGTGTAGAAACCCCTTTTTAATCATACTCTGTACTCTGGTAAAGGTTCGGGTGGGCTGTTCGTGAAATCCAATCCCAGTTGATAAATGATAAGATTTTGAACAGATGCTACTGGACTCCAAGCCGATTAGAGATACTGCACTATGCAGGCGGTGTAACACTGAAACAGGAACTATGGTTCATATGTTGTATGAATGTGACACGGTGGAGGAATTCTGGGAGAAAATTGTACAATTTGTTAATAATACTTTTAGTCTGTCATTATACATGAACCGTGCCTTGTGCATGTTGTATATTATGCTGGAGGCTTAGCTATGGTTTCTGGATGTAGAGTCATTCTAAGACACTGGAAGTCAGACATGCCTTCCTCATTTGATGGCACTTATGTCAAATACATTTCCTATTATATTGTGTAGCTTATTTAATTAATCTAATTATTATTATTTATTTTATTTTATTATTTTATTTTTCTGTGGCTGGGTGGGTGGGGGGGGGGGGGGTATGTGTGTTTAAGTTAGGGTAAAAATCTACATTTTGACTGTTGTTGTTCATGCTCATAAAAATCAACATTAAAAAAAAAAACAAAATAAATTAGGCATCTGACAAAAAAAGGACTTTTGATGACTTCCTTTAAGTGTTGCAGGCTTGATTTTGTAGCTTGTTTGTGGAGAGTTTCTTTATTCATCAGATCATTGGCTCAGGACCACAATGAGGACGTTCCCAGGCGCTGGAGGACATGAGACCTCAACGTCCTAAAATTAATCAAATAACATGCATTAATAAAAAAGACGACAATATCAACCATGCATATAAAAATCTGTAATTAGTATATAGTTGGTAAGAAAAGTCTTTCAAAATAGTTTAGCAATTTTGAAAATAGTTTTGCACCTTTTTTCCTGAACGCAGAAGCTTTATGTGATCAGCAAGTTACTTTCCACTGCATAATGCAAAATATAATAAAAGAAGAAGAAGAAGCTCTACTATCATATCCTGTGGATTGTCATTGGTATTTGCTTAAAACCTCACAACCTAAGGGTAATAAAAAAAAGTGTCGTAAATGTTTTCCGAATAGAACAAAACTGAGCAAACATCACCCTCTCGTGCTAATTAACAGTCATTACATTAATGAGATTATGATCCACAGGACTGTCAAACACATTTATTTACCTGTGAAACACAATCGTAAAAAAAAAAGAATAAAAGAGAATAAAAACCAACAAAAAGTGTAAATAATAACATCGTTGAATTTATTACACCGGAAAAAAAAAAAGGATACACTAAACCAATGAATCTCAACCTTTTGGCGTACCGGACCCCAGTCCAATTCAGAACCATCCTCAAGGACCCCCAGAACAAAATTGACTCATCTATGTATCATTTGTGTGTCTTTGTGAGGACCAAACACAGTCAAGTATAATTCAAGTTAGTTGACTTGTCCAGTATTTGGCCATATCATCAGCTATATTGGATTTTTCTTTCATGGGATCATGTCATGTCAAAATATACAAAATGTATACAAAAATTCACACTTTATATGGACCCCCTGGCCTTACGTCAAGGACCACTAGGGGTCCACGGACCCCTGGTTGAGAAACACTGCACTAAACCACCCGGATGGAAGAATAATCTTAACAGTTAACTCACACTTTCTGGGCCTATCCGTGAGTCTAATTTAAATATTTATATTTACCTTTGTGTCTTTGTGAGGACCAAATGCAGTCAAGTATAATTCAAGTTAGCGGACTTGTCCAGTATTTGGCCATATCATCAGCTATATTGGATTTTTCTTTCATGGGAGCATGTCATGTCAAAATATACAAAATGTATACAAAAATTCACACTTTATATGGACCCCCTGGCCTTACGTCACGGACCCCTGGTTGAGAAACACTGCACTAAACCACCCGGATGGAAGAATAATCTTAACAGTTAACTCACACTTTCTGGGCCTATCCGTGAGTCTAATTTAAATATTTATATTTACCTTACTTTTTAATGGAGCCAATTATTAACCTTGTTATTAATGATTAATTATTAAGTCTGGCACTAATGTCATACAGCAGCCATTACAAAGTTGAATACTTTATTCCTTAAATGAACTAATCAGTCTGTTTCATAAGGGAGTTCGCCAAGAAATGGAAGGGTTCGTTTATTTAGGCTATTCCCATCCACTGCATTATATCCACCGCCAAAGCAAATATGTGACATTCCAGAGCAGTTTCAGCATAACTGCTCAAATGATTTATAGCATATTTGAGCTCATAACTCATAACAGCTTATCTGACATTCAGTAAGAACACACTGGGACAGTTTCTGCACATTGTTTCATCATGCAATTCGTGCAGAACACGCATATATGTGCCAGTAGAGGGAAGCAGATGCTCAGATCCAGCCTCAAAATCATGCGACTGGAACTAATGTAGGAATATTCTGGGTTTAAGACTAAGGTTAAGTGTTAAGTTGATACTACAAAATACTTTGGTCTTCCCTTGCAGCAGAAACAGTTTGGACAACTGTTTTAAACAACTTGGGGGTAAATTATGACAGAATTTTCATTTTTGGATTAACAATCCCTTAATGTCTAAAGTGAATGTTTTCAGACACTTAACTGTAATTAAATGAAAACATATTACAGTTTAAATTTATATTAAATGCAGTTGAAATTTAGAATGCCTTTTGACCCACTTAAGTAGGACTCTTACAACTTCATATGCAATTTCATAACTCCTTCTATTGACTGAAACATAAGTGCACTGCTAAATGTACTGACAAGCATTTATGGTAAACTACAATATATTTTAATGTCACTTCTGTTGAAATGTGCATGTCATGTATTTAGATATAATTACACATTTGTAATGATGAAGCTGCAGTTTAGTACATTTAGAATATATTAACTTTAAATGTAATATTTAATAACACTACAGTCAAAACTATAATCAAGTACTTCACATGTGCTGTAGTAACACATCAAAACAAGTGCACAACCGAACAATGATTTAAAATGTACCTTGAAGTCAAACATTTAATTTGACATTATTACAAAGTACACTTAGGCGTGATAAGAATCAGTCATGAAAGTAACTGTCTTTAAGTACACTTAAGTGGCCCTTTATTTCATTAATAATTATATTATCTGCAAGTACAGGTTTTAAAGGTCCCCTGAAATGCTTAGAAACACGCAGCACTACTCTATGTGTTGACGTCATTTTAACTGAAACAGGATGACGGGGCGGGACATATCAAGCAGCCCCGCCCATTTTTAAAATAGCCAATAGCGTTCGTTTATATCACAGCTTGGGCTAGAGCGCGAAACCAGACTTCTTTTTTTTTCCTCAATGGAAAGCATATTTACACTGTTTGAATCGTTCCCTGTCCCCTATATAGTGCACTACGTGCCATTCACTGTACAGAAAATACTAATTCTGTGGACAAGTGACCGATTTCAGCCGCGGCTTCAGCGTCTATTTTATAGTGTGGGGGCGGACGCTTCAGATTCTAGAGAGCATTTGATTGGACAAAGTTTGATGAGAAGCTGAAGTACGATGTGACGTCAAAACAATCGTTGAGCCGTTTTGGCGGAAGTGAACTGCATGCTTTGAATGCTTATATCTTCTAAATGCGAATTTTGTCACTGTTTTGGAGCACACTGCCTTATAGATAACCTTAAGACTAACATATTGATATTAACACCCGAAAAACTTTCATTTTGATTTCATGGGGACTTTAAATATGCACTACAAGTTCACATTCAATACAGTCAAGAGCACTTTTCACAAGGTTTGTCTCTCCTTTTTTATTTAAAAGGCAGAATTCTGGGTTACAGTAAGGCACTTAAAATGATGTAAAAACCAAAGACGCAAACAATATGCATGTTAATATGATTGTAGTGTGAAAATAAAATCTTACTAATCTCTTTTGTGTAAAGTTATATCCAATTTTACAACTTGCTATGACAATTGCATCTGAATCCTAAAGCCTAAAAATGGATAAGAACAACTTAGCTCACATAATACAAGTTTTAGCGGATCAATATGTGTTTTTATAAAATTATAAGCTTCACATTTCTGCTTATAAAGAAAACGAGACAAATCAAAATTAGTTTTTGTGGTCTTCATTCCTTTAAGCTTTCAGACATGATCATAAAGTGTTGCAGATGTTAAAACATCAAAAATTGGAAGGCGTGTGAACTTGGAAGTACCATGTGCTGGTCCCCACATCTGAGAAACAACTGATGTGCTGAGATTTTAGCAGGCACAAATATTAAAATAAGCTCGCTTTACAATAGCATTGTGCTAAGACCAGCCCAGAATCAATACTGTTCATTCATCATACTATGGCAGATTAAAACTGAGAACTAAAAAATACTGCCTAGTCCATTCAGTTCTGTGAAATATGCCAGCAGTAGATTCAGTACTTGGCCAAAACAACTGTTTTTAATTTTACTTAGATTTTAAGTGGGTTGTTCTACAAATCATGCTCTTTCACGATCACGATCCAGATTCTAGTAATTCTTTTTTAGTACAAACACTGCACTTTCCTATGAAAATGAAGTTTATTATATAGATTCATCAAGTGCTATTTGTCTAAATTAATGTTGTGCTGGAGTACTGTTATACTTAAAGTATACTTAAAAGTATACTTTTATATACTAGAAAGTGGGCCAATTTAGTCCCAAGGAGTATTGAAATAGTACACTTACAAGTATACTACTAGTACACTGATATTTGTATACTTGCTACATAAAGTATACTTAAAAATATACTTGAACTTTACTTAAGTATACTTAATAAAATAAACTTGAAGTATACTACTTTTTGGTAAGGGTACCTACAGCCTGTTCTTCTAAAAGCACAAAAGAGACGAAAGCGAAACTAGATAGTGAACCTTATGAAGTGTCCAGTGTTTAACATATCATGAACGTGGTGCCAACAACTGCAACTAACATTTCTTTCTTCTGTATTTTACTCTATATTCCTAAAAAGAGGTTCTGATTTTTGAGGTCCATGACAGTCGACACGTTCACTTAAAAATAGCTTTCCAAAGGAAGGAAATAAAAAACAGCAACAAAAACCAAAACAAAAAAAACCCAGAAAACGGAAACCAGAGCAAGCCCAGCTTCAATCACAAACCACAGAGCAGAGTAATGAGTTGACTTTCCCAAACCTCTGGATGTCTGAAGGCAGGAGGCCCAACCACAGCACACTGGGGACCGTCAGACTGTGGGCCTCGAAGGCCATTGCCGGAGGACAAATGACAGTTAGAGTTGGTAAAGCTGGACAGACCTCATTTAGGACATTAAACCAGCCTACATGATTCACTAAAGCAGTTGAGTATTGGAAAATTCAAAACTCAGTAGAGCAAATTATAGACTGTGTGACAGAACATGAGAAATGCTAGTCACCACATTTATGTTTTCATGTGCTGAACACTGGCAAAAAAATTATGTTCAATAAAAATATGTAAGCATCTTTAAATCAGGATATATTTAATTAAGATGCAAAACTGTGTAAAATAAGTATTGTTTTAAATTAAGTTCTTTCTTGTTTTGAATATAAATCTCTGTAAAAAGAAAAAGTCTACGTTTGGGGTCAGTAAGCTTTATTTAAATTAATACGTTTATTCAGTAAAGATGAAATTAATTAAAATCTTTTAAACTTTCTAGTCATCAAAAAATCCTGAAAAATAGAATATATACAAATATTATATGAAAAATACAATATAATGGTTTCACAAAAATATTAAGCAGCCACAACTTTTTTCATCATTGATAAAAATAAGAAATGTTTCTGCGGAGCAAATCAGCATATCAGCATGATTTCTGGAGGATCATGTGGCACTGAATAAATTACATTTTAAAATATATTAACATAGAAAAACATGAAAAAATCTTACCAACCCCAAACCTTTATACGGTAGTGTTCTTGACTGTCCAAAAACATATGATCTTATTATTTGTCTAATTATCTTACAAATTTTGCTTCTCAAATAAATAGATGAATTTTAGGATTAATATATCTTATATTAATATATATTTTATAATTTAGGACAAATATATTTTAGGATATTTATACATTTTTATTGGAAATTGACAGAAATACTCATTAAGAAAATAATTTTTACAGGATTCTGCATATGAATGTGCGTTAAACAGCCAAATTGTAGTACCATACTATGCAAATGTGTCACACACATGTAGAAACGCTTGACTTTTTCCACAGGGTAAATTTTAAGTTCACGAACGAGTGCTTCCTCTTTTTTGTCTTGCCACAAAGAGAGAAGAATAATTACACGTCCCCGCAATGGAAATTGCACAGAAATAGCAGGAAACAGGACTTAACCAGTGAGCCGTACTTGTAGATGCACATGATCTCGATGCCTGGGGAAAAAAAAGAGAGAGACTGATTCTGCAATCACCACCATACCCTTGCAATTATCTTTTGGGACAGCTTAATTCACCCTAGAACAAAGTAAAGCATTACACATGCAGAGAGAGCGCTGGAGTCATTGATAATGACAGTGTCAGAAATAGCAGGGGCCTCAACGCTCCTCATGCTAAACCGTACTGGACCTGCCACAAATGAAAATCACTGCAGGGCTGGTTGTTCTCAGAGAAACCATCAGCTCTGAGTACGCCTGTGTTTGTTGACTTTACATTAAGTGCATGTGTGTTCAAAGTTAACTGACTTTAATGAGTATAAATGACATTTAGCAGGGAACGTGTTTTTGAAGTGACCTTAACATGAGTTTGTTTCTTCATCAGAACAGATTTGGAGAAATGTAGCATTACATCACTTATTCACCAATTGATCCTCTGCAGTGAATGGGTGCCATCAGAATGAGAGTCCAAACAGCTGATAAAAACGCTTTAAAAGGGCCCTTTAAAAGCTCCCATTCATTTTGTGCAGCAGTGACGTAACTTTAATGTGAATCATTTAAAAAATGTCAGAGATACAAGACTCCATTGTGCCCAAAATCCATACATTACTGCACATAACAACCGTAAGGCACTTGGCAGTGATTAGAAAAGATTTCCAAAGTTTTGTCTTCGGTAATGGGAGAAAAACACAGACATTTCTGATTCAGACAGGATGTCCCTCTGTAAGACAATTACCGTCCAAATCAGTGTTGTTATTTTGAACTAAAACTGTTAAATCCTTTTTTGGTAATTGAAATAAAGCTGAAATCAAATCAAATATAAATATTAGATGAAAACTAAACTTAAAAAAAAGAGTAAAAATTAAACTAAAAATAACAAAATTAGAAAGATGACTTGTCAACTAACTGAAATAATAAAATGTAAGTTGTACTAAACAAGTACTAAAAATATTAAAACTGAAATAAAAGTAAATAGAAATATAGATAAAATAATATATAAAATATCTATATCTATATGTATTAAATTCTAATAATATATATATATATATATATATGTAAACAAATAAAAATGACAAAAGCACAAAATAACAAAATTGCTAAAATTATAGTGAAAAATGAAAATGTAAAAATAAAACAATTAAAAATATTAATAAATACTTTAATAGTATATAAATAATACTAAAACAATTGGTCCAAACACTGGCCCACACAGTGCTTCAGAGACAAACAGAAAGATAGATCACCACAAGGGCATATGGTGGCATTCATTTAATGACATGGTTAAAGTAAACATCTGATCCCATTAACATCGGAAGACACCAGAAACACCTATGGAGAAGAAACAGCATTCGAGTTTACTGATGGGAATGTTTGACAGATACAGTCGAAAAATGTTGCCAATAGAATTATAGATGAATGCTTGTGGGCAGAAGGGGATTATATAAATCATTAAGTGAGTTTTACGGAAAGGTTGGCTGGCGATCTGGACTCACAGTGGAGCTGGAACTGCAGTCCACCTTTGTGCCATCTTCCTCCAAATAACACAGATCACCTGAGATGATACCTTTGGATGTTGCAAGCTGTGAGGATTATTAAAAGAAATGATTTACTGTGAACATATTCTCTTTAGTGCATATGCAAAAGTCAGTGTATAAGAGTGAGTGTATAAAAGTCTCAGAAATTCAAATATCACACATGCACGTATCACATGCAAACTCCTGCGAGGAACCTTGAGCATGCATGAAAAGCCATCCACGATAGAATCCAAGGTCCTCTGTGACCCAAACAGCTGTGGGTCATTATAGCAGCTATATGTCCCTGACGGATAGAAAAGATGCACTTGACAAATCACGTCATAAAAATCAAAGGTTCCACCTGCTCCCTATATCAGATGATTTATGATGCTGTTTGCTGATTTATAATCAGATCATCACTTATATCCACAGGTGGTTTGAATGAAACAGTCTCCAAAAGCTGACAAAAATGTTAAATATTTAGACATGAAACAGACAATAACTAAAAGTTGCTGGAGTAAAACCTGCCAAAATATAGATCTTGGGTAGTTGTCATAAAATAGCAGTATGACAAGCTGCACTCTGTCTAACACTATTTTTACACAGCGTTTTACTCATTCTTTTAGCATTTTTATAGAAGAAAATATGTAACATGGATATTTGTGCTTAAAAAAAAAAATTGGTTCAACGCATGACCATGTAAAATGACCTACTGGAGGTAAAAAGTTTTAAAAAATGGTGACCACATTTTTACTTAAGTTTTGCTTATTGAATATCACTTACCTTTTTTAGTAGCATAGGAGTCACTTTGTACAAGTTTGTAAATAACAGACGAGAGCTTCAAAATCAGGGCTGTAAAACAGAAACATATCAGATGCAGTCATATCTGACAATATTAGTTCCAACTAGAATTTTACTTTTTTTTGCCCTTTTTGCCTGTGCAAAACTCACTACCACAATGCTATGTGCAGGTGGTTGTCAGAGGGCTGCTATATGGTTTCTAAGATGTTCTTAGTGGTTTTGGTGTGTTGCTATGTAGTTGCTAGGATGTTGTGAGAGGTTACTTACTGGCTCAAGTCAAAAGAGTCTCTATGATACACTCTAAGAAAAGCCCATAAAAATAGGGCCAAATGTACTGCGTTAACACAGAGGAATTTTCAGTATTGAATTTTCATAGGTGTTTTACTTATATTTTGAATTACACATTGCATTGTGTTAACTTAATAGATAATATCCTGAAAGTACTTTTTCTGTTTTTCTATGAATTTCTTTCCCACAGTGTATTTTGGTCTCTATATGACTTGGCCCATGTTTATAATGCCTGTTTTATTGTCTGCCAGGCAAAAAATGTACATCCGATTACTTTAAGTTTGTATATATCCTTGTACTAAAAAAATTACATTTGTAGATTTGTAGATAATTAAATTATCTGTAAATATAAAACCCAGGGTAATCTTACCAAATCTGGTGGCTGATGAAGGGCAAACGAACAGACTTGTGAAATCTGAAAGTAATAGCAACCTCAGTTTTATTCATTTCCATTTCCTCTTATTTATTTTCTGACAATTCGTTTTTTGTTGGCTAACATCAGTAATAATCATAACATGCTCTGAAATATGCATGAGAAATGAAGATGACTTCAGGAGTTACTTCATGTCTGGGTGTACAGGTCAAATGTTTTTGAGAAAACATCTCGATGTGTCATCAAAGAAATCTTATGATGATCATAACCAAATGTTACTAAGGGAAAACTGTACTGCGAGGTTTTATTTCTGTTTTATTGTTGCGCGGGATGAAATTATTCACTTAAATAAGTGTTTCATTCTCATATCTGCTATTAAAACTATCAGTCCTTAGGCTTGCTCGAAGGATACCATTATAACAGCAATAAGGCAAAAGCCAAGACATTCTCCAAGTCGTCAGGCCCCTGGCCTCAGAGCGGCCCAGATG
The DNA here is from genome assembly GCF_001515645.1 of Sinocyclocheilus grahami. NCBI lineage: Eukaryota > Metazoa > Chordata > Actinopteri > Cypriniformes > Cyprinidae > Sinocyclocheilus > Sinocyclocheilus grahami. Next base: position 85,674 of record NW_015506218.1, on the reverse strand, counting down.
AAATGTGCTTTAAGCCTTAGGGAGGGTTGATGTAGATCTGACCAGACAGTTTTCTTTGTTCTGCACAAGAGCTATTACACAGTGAGCACAGTGAAAACCTCTTCAGATGATTTTAAGTCTGTCTATGTCCAAGAAAGCGAGAGGGGGGAGGTGGGGTTAATCCTCTCATGAAATAACACCCGTTTAGAGTCAGGAATTTATTTAATTTGAAAGGATAAAGGTTCAGACGAAGTACTAGATAAATAGATAGATAGATACAAAAAGAGCTGGTTACCCCGAGAGCAAAGAGTGTGTACTCACTGTCAGACAGGACAGATCGAGACAGAGACGCACTTCCTCCTTCACTGTTACAAATTTAAATCAATAAGAGAACTATACATGAACAAATTCACAAACATCATTAAGAATTTTACAGCCATGACTGAAGATAAAGATAGTAGTAGGAGAGGGACAGACAGCAGCACTGGCTGTGAGATATGTGTGGATGAGCCACAGCCTGAGAGACAGCAGGTGAATGTGTGTAGTGTGTGTATTCAGCCGTGTATTTGACCTTAGTGTGTTTCCCTACTGTCTAACACAGTGACCCTCAGCATGTGTATGTTTATATATTAAATACTGTGGTTTCAAATGTTTATGTTCTAATTTGTTACACTGTTTAAGTTTAAATTGTTATAATGTTTTCTTCTATTATTTTGATCTTTTCATTGTTATTATGTTTCTCCACATATATTCCAAGCTTTGGCAATATTGTATTTTTTACAGTCATGCCAATAAAGCAATTTTGAATTTGAATTTAACAGATAGATAGAGAAAGACAGACAGATGGATAGATAGACATACAGATGATAGATAGATAGATAGATAGATAGATAGAGCCAGACAGACAGACAGACAGACAGACAGATAGATAGATAGATAGATAGATAGATAGATAGATAGATAGATAGATAGATAGATAGATACAGACAGATAGATAGATAGATAGACAGATAGATAGACAGAGACAGACATACAGATAGATAGATAGACAGATAGATAGAGCCAGCCAGACAGACAGACAGATAGATAGATAGATAGATAGATAGATAGATAGATAGATAGATAGATAGATAGATAGATAGATAGATAGATAGATAGATAGATAGATAGATAGATTCTGAATTGAATTGAATAGATAGATAGACAGACAGATAGACAGACAGATAGATAGATAGATAGATAGATAGATAGATAGATAGAGCCAGACAGACAGACATAGAAATATACAGATAAATAGATAGATAGATAGATAGATAGATAGATAGATAGATACAGACAGACAGACATAGAAATATACAGATAAATAGATAGATAGATAGATAGATAGATAGATAGATAGATAGATAGATAGATAGATAGATAGATAAATAGAGCCAGCCAGACAGACATAGAGATATACAGATAGATAGATAGATAGATAGAGCCAGCCAGCCAGCCAGCCAGCCAGCCAGCCAGACAGACAGACAGACAGACAGACAGACAGACAGACAGACAGACAGACCGATAGATAGATAGATAGATAGATAGATAGATAGATAGATAGATAGATAGATAGATAGATAGATAGATAGATAGATAGATAGATAGATAGATAGATAGATAGATAGATAGATTCTGAATTGAATAGACAGACAGACAGACAGACAGACAGACAGACAGACAGATAGACAGATAGATAGACAGACAGACAGACAGACAGATAGATAGATAGATAGACAGACAGACAGACAGACAAATGGATGGATGGATGGATAGATAGATAGATAGTGCTGCATGTTTTACTTAGGTTTTATAAAATAAACTTGACACACACACACACACACACACACACACACACACACACACACACACATGCCCAGCTGGATCTATTCATTACTCTCAGCACAGGTGCTTCACCTTTAGAGAGATAACACTCTCAATGCGCGTCAAAACATCCTGTCTGTGATGAGGGAGAAATTATATACGATTATAATGCCCAAACAAACCAGAGTGGAGGTAAACTAGAAATAACACATGATATTTCTGCTCCTGCTGTCACCTGCTGATGTCCTCCTGGCATTTGTCAGCCTTTTCCAGACTCTTTCTTAACTTATGTTCATCAGTAAACTGGTCAGCCATTTAAATAACAGTATCTGAACCATAGTCAAATATGTTTGCGTATTAAATATTTTGTTCCTATTTTGTTTAACTGAATCTGAATTAAATAAAGCAAATAAATACATCTGAATTTAAAAAAATTGCACAACTGTAATTTATTTTATTTGAAATAAATGGTTAGCCAGGTTTAGAGCATTAAGAATGGGTGTCTCAACAAAAATGCACCTTATGTTTATGAGCTAATTGTGGAAAATATAAACTACTTGTGGCTATTATTAGTTTATGATATTTTAGTACATAAGCAAAATAATTATAATGTGAAAAATCATTTCAGCATCTAGTTTTTGTGTAGTGATGACAAAAGCAGAAAGTGTCTCTACATACTGTTAAAATTATAAGGTACTTAACATGTATTTTAGTATGTTAGTGAGCATGTTACATCACATAAGTGTACTTATTTAAAGCACAACAAAAGATTATTAAAACAATGATTTACTTAAAAGTACACTTTCATTATTTCATTACATGCAGTATGACAAATTCGTTGAATACCGCTGTTATTTCTTGTTGTGCTTTTACTGAGCAAAGTATGAAGCTAGTTAATAAGTAGCAGAATTTTATGTAATTAGTACTGAGAGGGATCTGATCTCGTTGACAATGTGTGAAAAAAATTGTGAGACTAAGTGAGACAGAGGTCCTTGCCCCTGACCTGACCTGAAAACCTTCTTACGGCTCCTCGCTGAGCATCTGGGCATCTTCTCCTCTTTTCTTGAGTGACATTGACAAGTAGTTTCCATAACACTTGAGTTTAATCTACAGATAATTGCTATCTCTCAAAAACCAACACAGCAACACCTCACAGCCGGCTCTAATAGATTGTGAAAGGGCACAAAGAGATAGACTATCACTCTTCCTCTGGGCTGAGGTTGTAGTCAATCTCACAAAGTGTGAGACTTGTGTCTGAGGCTGAGGGTTTGCTTTGCTGGGCCGAAGTGCAGGGTTATAAGGCCACAGAAGGAGGAGTTTGAGACTTTTTGAAGGGTGGGGGGCACCGGTCTGCAGGTGATGAGGATTAGATGAAGCCAGAGGCCCCTCCGTAACCAAATACAGATCTGTCAGTCTAATCCCCACAAATAGAAAACAGAGCTGCCTCGACTCTGCCTCTCTCCTTCTCATTTGACACATACCCAGCCACTGCTTCATCTCTTTCACATCTGCCCTTTGCCAAACACTGCTTGCCCTCAGCCTGTTAATGGGACCCAGAGAAGCATCCCAAAGGAGGAAGTGACTGATTGGCCCTGGCAGTAATGGACAGCTCTGCATAACCTCACAGAGTGATGAGATAAAGAATGTGGGAGGGCTTTGTCGTTAGCGACGAGAGCTGTGTAGCCCTTCAGGTCCTGGGCTCAGGAACATACTACCATCCTACTGTTTCCACTTTATATAATATGCATAGATGTGGTCATAAGTTTACATGCAGAATTAATTTGTGAAATGTTAATCATTTTGACAAAATAACACCATCTTTATGCAGACAAGTTAAGGCTGCTCTGTGCCTGCTCAGTGTGTAAAGACACTTAAATGCCACTTCAGACGTGCTTCTGTGCCACCTTTGCAGTGTGAATTTGGCGTAAGAGGGATCATAAAAATTGCATGTTCACTGTAAGAAAAATCCCATTTTAAATCCCACTGATTTAAGGCTGCTCTGTGCCTGCTCAAAATTCAGTGTAAAGATGCAATGCTGCATAAAAGCCAGATTAAATTATGCCTGCTCTGACACACCTCAACCACAAGTATCACAGTATACAATTATCATTGCTATGTAAATGCATTCATGCCACCTTCAATATGTTAAACTGTCTGTGTAAAGACACTTAAATGTCACTTCAGAAGCGCTTCTGTATGTATATACAGTGTTGGGAAGGTTACTTTGGAAATGTAATAGGTCACAGATTACAAGTTACCCTATTTAAAATGTAATATGTAGTGTAACTATTTCAGTTACTTTATGAAAGTAATGTAACTGATTACATTTGAATACTTTTCTAAAATGTTCAACTGTTAATCATTTTCAAACATTTAAAGCAGGCAGGGTTAACCTTACAGTAGTGTTCAACACTGATAACTGTCAGACTTTCAGAATCCTTCTTCACTTGAATTAAGATTATAATAATTTAATTGTAAAGCACAGCCACCTCAAAATCGGACTTTAGCACTTCTTTTTACTTTAAGATCTTTTTGAGGTTAAATACAGATTTAAAATCATAAGACATAGTTTAATAGTTATGATACTGTTTTTGAGATCAAATATTTGCATAGTTATGACAGGAAACACTGGCATCTAACAATGCCTTGGAAAAAAAAAAGTTAATCTAAAAAAATAAATAAAAAATCAATCATGCTAACCAAAATAGGAAAAAACAGTGATCGAATAATCATGTGTCCTATTCTGTGTCCTCAACTCCTGAAACATTGGTGTCTCATATTTTAAATCTGTATGTGTGTGAAAATATTCAGATGTGTAGAGAGAGAGAGAGAGAGAGAGAGAGAGAGAGTTTATTAGCTCAATCCTCAAAGACTCAAAGAAATAAAGCAGCTTTAAGCCAAAATTAATGAACAAGTTCAAACAAGACAAACTTAAGGCATAATGTACAGTACTACTTATTACACAGCTTTTCACCAAATCAGTAATTACGTGGACATGAAATATTGATTTAAGTTCAAACTAATCAGTTTAGAAAAAAAACAGGTAAATAAACAGGTAAAATGTTACATGTTTATTATGATATGTAACAGAAAAACATGGTATTATGAAATGCAACAGATTGCATTGCTGATTGCTCGTAATGCATTGTGGTGCCTTTATATAGGACATGTTTACACTTGGCAGGTTTGGTTAGATTAAAACAAACTCGGTGCAAACACAGCCATCCAACCCTTGGTGCGCACCAAATGACGAGACACCCTTAAAAAGTCAGTCTCGGTCCACTTCCAAATGAACCTTGGTGCGGTTCGACCGATATATGAATGCAAAACGGACTACAAACATCCAAAAGAACCAAAAACAAGATGTGATGCACAAGATGTGACCCTAAAACGGACAGAATGCTCATGTATACCTGGTTCTTCTGGTCATAGCAGCTATAGTATGTTGCCCATTACAGTTGCTAGAGGCATCTGAACCACTGTCTCCTTACAGCAGATCTCTGTGAGCAACAGAGGAATTCCTGCAGCCGTTTTGACTCCTTTACAATTTTATAAGCTCTTCATGAGTTGGTCATCAGCTGGGAAAAATACCACTATATGTACAACACATACAATGAGCACATTTAGCTTTGCACACAGCATTGTTTTGGATGTTCAGTAAGTTCGCAAAAGCTGTCCAGTCAGGTTGTCCATATGTTTGGTATCTCTAGGTTCAGTGTTAAAAATGACTAAGCGAACTAGGACTAAATGTATTAGAACCAAACTACAAGACTAAACACACCCTTATTTTCATTTGATTGAGTGTTTTGGGAATAATAAGGACAATGAACTGGCTGATTGATTAATTGCTCTTAAATTTATTAATTTGACAAATGCTTTTAAAAGCAACGTAAAAATAAGGAATGATTGTGTAAGCAATTTGTCATATAAGAAGTCAGCAATGTTTAAAGAACTGCAAAACAAAGTAGGCCAGAAAGAGATAAAAGTGCAGGGTTCAGACTCAAGAACGAGTATACAATGTCCAAATCGTTTTGTAAAAACTGTCAAAGCATAAAAGAATGGGAAACTAAAGATCAGAGACCGAATGCAATAACATACAAACACATGAGCGGAAACAAGAATCCCTCCAAGCTTTCAAACCATCTTGCACAAATATGTAAAACACACGGCAGAAATGTAGTGCTCCAGTCGTTGCATGTGAGAAACCCAAAGGAAAGAGATCTGAAGCCCGTTTTCTTTTTTCTTCCTTCCCCTTTTCACAGCTGTGTCTCATATGTTTGTGCGGCCTCTCGCGGTGTCAGCTTTGCTATCGCTCAGTCCCACCTGACCGCCAGTGTTTTAACAGCCTGCCGTGATGCTGGGTGCTCACCTCCAGGGTGTCCCGAAAATCTAGCCAGGACTTAATGGGTGGAGGTACGTGCTTTGCCCTGCTTGACCCTCCCCAAATCTTCACTGCTTCATTTGAGGGTTAGTTTACCCTGAAAGAGTTTTACTGTATCCCACACTGGGCCGCCCCACTGTTTCCCATCCCGCTGCCTTCAAAAGGCCACCCCCCACCTTGAACCAGACAACATGCGAAATAAATATTACTCTGACCCATGTCTCCAACTCTTGGTGCCAGAGTCAAACAGAGAGAGTGAAAGGGGAAAAAAAGAAGAGAAGCTTCAGAAGGTTGAAGAGTTGGTGTGGGAGAGTGTGAGCACAAGTGTACGTATCAGTTTTTCAGACTGGAATTAGCACATCTTTTGATTTCAGCGTCATGCTCCAACCTGCAGGAGCTAAAATTATTATGACTTAGGCAGACATATTCAAGAGACAGTGGGATGGATTTAGAAAAAAAATCCTTTTTGAAAGAAATGAATACTTTATTCAGCGAGGATAAAATAAGTGACCGAAAATACATTTATAATGTTACAAAAGATTTCATATAGGGTAAATGTTCTTTCTATTCATCAAAAATCATGAAAAAAAGTATCACAGTTTCCACCAAAATATTAATCAGCACAACTCTTTTCAGCATTGTCAATAATAAATGTTTCAGGAGCAGCAAATAAGCATACTAGAATGTTTTCTGGAGGATCATGTGAGACTGAAGACTGAAGTAATGAAATTCAGCTTTGCATCACAGGAAAAAATTACATGTTAACATATTCAAACAGAAAACAGTTATTTTAAATTGCAAAAATATTTCACAATATTACTACTTTCACTGTATTTTTTATCAAATAAATGCAGTGTTGGTGAGTTTGGTAAGACATCATCAAAAAAATCTTATCAACCCCAAACTTTTGAACGTCAGTGTAAATCTGACTGCAATTTCTGCAAACTTAATATAACATTTTATTTGATATATTTTTTATTTATTAATATATATATTTTGCTATGGCTCTGTGGCAGTGTTTCACACTGACTGTGAAAATGTGTCCTACTTTCTTCACTTGATTACTCAAATTTATATCACTCAACAGTTTGCAGTGTGGTTTGAGCTTGTTTAGACTGAGCTGAACTGTAACCTTTTTATCTTGCTTTTAAGACATAATGCAATGTCAGTCCTCTATAGTGTGTAAACAATCAGGAAAGTTTCATTAGTTTTGTTTCATGTGATCAGGGTGGCTGAGTGACCCAGCAAAGTCAGGAAAATGCTTTGTAACAACAATCGCTTTTGTTTTCTCATCTAGTCTCATTCACGTGTTTTTTCCCCTTTATTTATATAGTGCTTTATACAATACTGATTGTGTCAAAGCAGCTTTACAGTGTCAAACAGGAAAATAGTTTGTCAATAATGCAAAAGGACAATAACAAAACAGTGCATTTTTCAGTTAAAGTCAATTAATTGTTGCTTCGGTGATGTCATCATCCAGTTCAGCTCTCTTCCAATATGTCTAGTGTTTGTGCAACTAAGCCAACAGTATTGCTAGAAATTAAGCATCCCCAACTAAGCAAGCCAAATGCGACAGTGGCAAGGAACCAAAACTCCATCGGTGACAGAAATAGAGAAACCAGGCTCAGTTGGGGGGCCAGTTCTCCTTTGGCCAGATGAAACCATCATGGTGTGTTTTAATTCCAGGCTGCAAAACATGTGCAGAGGACTTGTCTGGTTCCTGTGGTCTTGTCCCGATGGTCTTGATGAGGTCTTTGCAGGGGATCTGTCTCTGGGGCTCATTTGTTGACATGGTCTCTGCTGACATTCAGGGCTGTAGAGGTCGTCTCTAGGTACTGATCCACCATCTGGACTGAGACTCTTTTAAAGTAATGTAATCATCTGGTTTTTGCCAAATTTCTGTCAAACAGAGCACATCTAGGTTATGATCTGTGATCATTTTATTTACAAAATGTGCTTTCATAGAAAGGGATCTAATATTCATTAAGCCAAGCGTTATCATTTGTTTATCTGTATTATATCTGTTTTTATTTGTTGAACATCAATTAAATTGCTACCCTTAAATTGTTTTATATTTTTTGTATTTGCTAGTTCGTGGAACAGACACAGTCTCTATAGGATGATATCTAGTTGAAAGAGTGCACCTGTGACATGAGGTGGCTAGCAGATGGTCGGTTTAGCCAGTCGGTCTGCTTCTTCCTGACCTGGCCGCCAGTTAGTCAAGTACAAACTCTAAGACTGTGTGCCATATTTCTAGAGAGAAGAGCGGAACCACCCCTGGAGGGATGAAGACCATCTCTTTTCAGCAGGTCAGGTCTGCCCCCAAAACTCGTCCAATTATCTATGAAACCTATGTTATTCTGCGGGCACCACTTAGATATCCAGTAATTGAGTGACGACAGTCTGCTGTGTATCTCATCACCACGGTAAGCAGGGAGGTGACCAGAGCATATTACTGTCTGACTTCATACTTGCAAGTTCACACACCTCTTTAATGTTATTTTTAGTGATCTCCGACTGACGAAGTCGAACATCCTTAGTGCCGACATGAATAACAATCTTATTGAATTTATGTTTAGCATTAGTCATTACTTTTCAATTTGCCAAGATGTCAGGCGCTCTAGCTCCCGGGACATTTTCACTCTGGCTCCTGGAACATTTCCCAGAACATTTTCAAAATGTTAATTTAGAAATGTTGCATCCAATACCCAGCTTTATACAGAATGCCTAATATATGAAAATGTTGTCATTTTTACCTCCTATGTATTTCCAGAGTTTTCATGGTAACAGCTTATATTCCTGAAGCCATTTGATAGCTTTGAATTAAGAACAGCTTGAAGTTTAAGGTAATTTAAGCTATTACTCGATTACAGTCATGCCCTCTGTTGTAGCTCTTGTATCTCATTTGTGGCTGTGTTTTCAAGCCTGTCATGTCACATTAGGTCAAGTGACATGGAACAACCAATACTATTTTAATGAAATTAAACCTGGTGCGAAACCATGTTTTAACATAAAAATAACCTTCATTACAACTTTCCCTGTACTGAAAGGAGCTGCTCTGAAGTTCTGCCAAACCATTACCTTTTGTGTTTCACAGAACAAAGAAATCGTCTTGAGGTTACGTATGTAACCATGGTTCCCCGAAGGGAACGAGACGCTGCATCGAACGCTTTGGGAACGTCCCCGGCGAGACACCATACTGAAGCATGTGTGAAATCAGTCCAATAGAGAAGCAAGACGTTACGAGCAGGGTGACGTGAGCAACCAGGAAGCATAAAGGCACATCTGGCAAGTGCATATGTTAACTTCTGCGGAAGCGAGTGCCTGCAGGGATGCAGGGAGTATGGCAGGGAGACGCAGTGTCTCGTTCCCTTCAGGGAACCACGGTTACATACGTAACCTCGAGACGTTCCCCTTCAGGAACTCGATCTGCGTCGAACGCTTTGGGAACAAGAATACCCACTGAGCCATACGAGCAAGTCCCTGTCTGATGTGTGTCTGCGAGCACATCAAGATGAGAGAACTTGGGACCCCGGGGTTGGTGTCAGGTCCAGACTGTAAAACCAGACAAATGTGTGCGGAGAGGACCAGCCTTCCGCAGCACAAATATCCTGAATATGATAAGGTCTTGGAGGCCGCCATACTCCGGGACGAGTGCACTCTGACCCCCATCGGTGACGGGAGGCCAGTGTGATGGTCTCAACCACCCACCGACTCATGGCTTCAGCATGAGGAGCTTGTCAGAGACATCTTCAATGGGTTCGAAAGGAGCATTGCACAAAGCCTCCAGAATCACCACCAGGTCCCACAAGGGCACCTTGGTGTGCTGTATTGGCCTCAGCCTCCGGGTGCCACGGAGGAAACGTGTAACTAACGGGTGCTTCCCCAATGATTGACCACCCAGAAAGGCGTGGTAAGCAGCTATGGCCGCCACGTAAACCTTCAGAGTGGAGGGGGATAACCCTGCGGAGAAACGTTTCTGCAGAAACTACAGAACTGTACCAACTGAGCAGTTGATTGGATCTTGCAGTCGTTGTCCGCACCAAGAAGTGAAAAGCTTCTACTTCAAGGTGTACAGTTTCCTTGTGGCGGGAGGTCTGGACTAGAGTATGGTCTCAACAACCTCAGTTGAGAGACCAGATGCTATGAGCTGTGTCCCCTCAGGGGCCACGCCCACAACTTCCATAACTCCGGGCGGGGGTGAAGAATGGTGCCCCCCGCCTGAGAGAGGAGGTCCCTCCTGATCGGAATCTCCAGCGGAAAGCCGTTGAGGAGAGACACAAGATCTGAGAACCATACTCGGGCCGGCCAGAATGGGGCTACTAGCAGCAGATGGACCCTGTCCCGGCATACTCTCTCCAGAAATCCCAGGAGCAGAGCGATCGGGGAAAAAGCGTACAGACGAAGCCACGTCCACGTATGTACCATGGCATCCAGCCCAAGTGGCGCTGGATGTGTGAGTGAGAACCAGAGCAGACAGTGTGTCATTTCCTGCGACACGAATGGATCCACTTCTGCCTGGCTGAACTCCCTCCAAAGAAGGTCCACCACCTCTGGGTGGAGCCTCCATTACCCGGGCCTCAGCCCCTGTCTCGACAGGATGTCTGCTCCCTGATTGAGATGCCCAGGGATGTAGACTGCTCTTAGTGAGAGGAACTTTCCCTGAGCCCACAGGAGGATCTGGGGCGCCAGCCTGTAAAGGGGGCGTGAGCGCAGACCCCCCTGCCGGCTGATGTAGGAGACCACCGATGTGTTGTCTGTGCGGACAAGCACATGATGTCCCCTTAGGTCTGGAAGGAAGTGTTTTAGAGCTCGAAACACGGCCAACATTTCCAGGCAGTTGATGTGCCACGTGAGATGATGGCCTTCCCACAGACCTTGGGCGGAGCGGCCACTCATGACCACTCCCCAGCCCGTGAGGGAGGTGTCCGTCATTAGTGTTACACGACGACAAGGAGCCCCCAGCGACGGGCCTTGAGACAGGAACCAAGGTTTCTTCCACATGTCTAAAGCACGTAAGCATTGCCGCGTGACCTTGATCATGCGAAGCGGGTTCCCCCTCGGGGAAAACCCCTTGGTTCTGAGCCACCACTGCAAGGGTCTCATGTACAGCAGGCCATGACGCAGCTGCCATCAGACCCAGCAGTCATGGCAGGCAGCCCCCTCGAGAGCTGCCTGTGCATGCTCCACTCCCAACCAGATGACGCACAAATTGAGTGTATCCCCACCCGAGAGATAGCGTGGGCAGGGAGGAACACACGACTTGAAACGCTGTCCGCTCGCCACAGATTTGGTTTTACACTTAGGCATTTTGACTCGCTTTCTAACAGAGTAATTCCTGACTGACTGATAGTGCTTTGCATACACAGACACACATACACAGACGAGCTCGCTGAAGAGCAGAAGCTAACGTGTGCTTGCCGGATGCGCCTTTATGCTTCCTGGTTGCTCACGTCACCCAGCTCGTGAAGTCTCGCTTCTCTATTGGACTGATTTCACACATGCTTCAATACGGTGTCTCGCCCGGGGCGCTCCCAAAGCGTTCGACGCAGCTCGAGTTCTTAAGGGAAACTGTACTGGGTCAGAACGAGTAAATAATGACCAAATTAAAATTTTAGGATAAAGCCCAAAATGAAAACTCTCATCTTTTACTCAACTGCTGCCCAAGTTTTACATGACTTTCTTTCTTCAGATGAACACAAATTAAGATTTTTTGAAAAAAAAAAAATTTAATCTGAGTATATACAGTGCAAGTGGATAGTAACCCAAAAGTTGACACTTTGTAAAATATAAATGGTTGCTTTTGGACAACTTTCATACACACGTTCATTGTGTTGTGAAGTAACGTGGAAACACATGGGAACATCACTTCTCATGCAAGCTTCATGGACGTGCGTATGACAGTTGGCCGGAAGTGAATTAAAATATTAATATTTCACTTCAGAAGACACTGATTCATTCTCTGGGTTTACCGTCACATTCACTTTGTTTAGTTTGCGACTTTTGGGTTACTATCCACATGCATTATACTCACAGAGATGGTTTATTTTTCTACAAATCTTTCTTTGTGTTCATCTGAAGAAAGAAAATCATACACAGGGGTTGTACAAAATAATGTGAACGCCTGGCAAATAGGCAATATTTGTACCAAAATTTGCCTTTAATAAAGCTTCCAACCTTCTTAGAATAGATTCATACAACTGAACAGTCTCCAGTTGAATATTGTCTATCAAAACATCTGCCAGTTGTTTTATAGATATTGAAGGAAGGGAATCTGCTTCTCACTCTTCTCTCCAAAATGGCCTACAGTGGTTTATGATCATGACACCATCTTTTTCACAGTTTTAGCAGTTGCAGCTCTTTCATTTTTGGCTTTGTGAAGTTCTCTATGGTTGGTTTTTGTAGAAACAGGGTCGTTAAGGTGAATATTGAGGTTTGCTGTCACACTGCTGCAGTAGTTCTGTGTTATTTGGACATAATCCTTCTAAGAGCTCCTCGGCTCCTATCATTCACTTTTGGTTTTACGGCCACTTCATTAAGTCTTTCCATGCTTTGTGTCCCATAATCATAAAGATACCCAAAACATGGGTTGTTGAGGTTACAGACACTGCTTCCAAACAGGCTTCCATGATTTGCTCTTTTTGGAAGTCTGACAAATCACCCATTTCACTCATGGCTTGTGCTAAACACTGCTGAACACAACTTATAGTACACTGATTTACAAACTAGAGAATGCAGACAATGAAAGGTTAAGTAAAAGATAATCGCAATGTTTGTTTGTTCACTGAAGCTTACACAAATGATATTAACCACTAGAATAATAGGTGCTCACATAATTTTGTCCAACCGCTGTATATCCCTATTATTCAGTACATGAGTGATGTTGCCCTTTTAAGCATACGCATAAACACCCATGCATTGTTTTTCTTTTTTCCTAATCTCCTTTGCGTAACTGCCTGGCTTTTGTGTACATTCCCTGGTAATAAAAGTTTGTTTTCAAGAGGGTGAGTGAGGCTAAGAGAGAGATTGTGCTTGAAAGAGAGAGTCATTGGGAGATCTCAGGGTGCTGTTCTGGTTAACTTCCCCCAGTCAAAAGCTCCTCAGTGTGGATATCCAGGCTGGCAAATCAGCCTGTGCCCGCTGTTTACTGTACCGGTCACAAGGGCCACCGGAGCTGGAACAAAGGGGGGTCTGTTCCTATTGTCCTTTCCCAGAATGACAGCTCTCTGTTGGGCCGAGAGACGGACCAGGGGGCCCTGGCTCCCACATACAGGGATGGAGGACAGTTTTAACTGAAACCATGTCTTTCTCTTTTAAGCCTTCAATCAGACTCAATGTAAATACCTGCAGCCATTCACTGATTCTATCTGATGGAACTGGAAAGCGCTGTTTACATGGTTCAGGCTGCTACTAATAGGCATTTAACACTGATCAAGGCATAAATAGATATCCAGTGCAATGCGGATGGATTAACCACATTTATTTTCATTGCAAATCAAAGGACTGAAAGTATTCCTAAATGAGAAATGAACACAACAAGGGGCGTAAAGCAAAGAGCGACTTCCTCTCCATCCATCTTCCCAAAACCTAAATCAAAGCAGCTGCTGTTCACATCTGGGACTTCCCTGTTCCCCTGGTGCTGAAGCCACTTTAATGAGTGTACCTTACACCTGTGCTCAAGGCAAAGCGGTTGCAATATCGCTGCAACTGGGTCCTTTTACACATGACTCTTAACTGTACAGAGCGTCTGGAGATTAATGTGTTGGGGTGACAGAATAAACAGCTCAGGTGAGCTTCAGAAGCGTTGCATTAAACTGAGTGTTTAAGAGGTGCTGAGCCGTAAGGGGCAGGTGGGATTGGCCTCACACAACAGCTGTCCGCCATCTGAGTCCCTACATCTGGCTGTTTCGGTCGTTAAGAGCATTTATATAAATCACAATGGAGTTCTCCGTACCTTCATTGTTTCTTAGCAATGAGATTTATTGGGGAAATTTACATTAATATTATGACTTAATTAGTTGAAGATTTGAACCCATTTAAAACCAAACTATGTAATATTTCTTAATTTCATGTTTGTTTTTATTAAGCACAACAAGCTTAAAGCTTAAAATTTTCAAGCAGGCTTTAGCTTCTTTTCATTGAAGGCATTTGGCAACACTGGAATTGCACTCAAAAGTGGAGGCAGATAAGCGAGAACTTGCAGGGGCAGAGTTTAAACAGACTAAAAGATCGGAGATGTCCAGTATACGTCACCAGAGAGAATTAAATCATTTTCACTGGAAAGGTCCAGTCATGATATTTTAATAAGGCGAGTTTCAATCCATGCCAGCTTTAAAGTCACAAAGCAAATTTTGCAAATTTTGAAGCAAAAGTTAACCTTACAGTAGCGTCATCAATGAACCATTTAAATGAAAATCTCCACCAGTCCAGTTTGTTTTACAATATGAATAAGGTGTTCCCATCCGGATCAAGCTTTAAAGGCATGTGTGTACATGCAACATGTGTAAGGAGTAGGCTATGCAAATTATTCAGTAGCCTTCACCATAGTCAACTTTTTAAAGATATTTCTGTTGAGGTTGATCTTTAAAACGTTTTATATTTACACGTTTTATTATTACAAATATTTATTTGGCAGATGTTTTAATCTAAAGCGACTTACACTGCATTCAAAACGGTTTTATCAGCTTGGGAATCGAACCCATAACCTTTACGTAGCGCCATGCTCGGTTTAAACTAGTTTTAAAAGCTTTTGCGATATATTGAGCTGTGCAAATCAATAAGAAAGTGATTAATGATAACAGTATTTCTATAACGTTCTTGGTCGAAGCACTGAACAATACCATTTTATTTTGATTTTATCGGCTTATTACTTCTATTCAGACGGTTGTAGGCTACTTGACACGTCTGAAACAGACAAGCCTCCCATTATTTACAGCCAGCGTGTAACTAATGTCCTCTCCTTGCTTTTGAGATGTTCTGATTGTAATCTCAACCCTCAGGTAAGATCTCCAGCACTACAGCTAATAACAGCAGTATAATTCACTCTCCTTGACATGTTGCAAGATCTTTACACGGCGAGACGCGCGTCGGGGCAATGTTGTCGCCGCAGGTGCATTTCTAAAAACGGGCATCCATGACGCGCGTAAGCAGCCTCCACCCATCGTTTCAGTTCAGTCAGTGACAAGCATCTGCGGAGATAACCCGACGGCCTCTCATACCTCCCACTCTCCGCTTTGTTAGCGGAGTTTATGCAGCTCCGCTTCGCTCCTCCTTCCTCCTCAAGTTTGCCATCTGTACTCGGACCTGTACTCGGTATCTCAGTGCGTCTACAGGTTGAGCGCTCTAGAAACCCAAAGGATTGGTTTAAAACAAACGCAACAGGTTATACATGCGTTAATGAATCCGAGAGCGTTCATAGAAATAAAGGGAGGGCAAAATGTGGGAACAAAATAACTAATTATACCAGCGATAACGTTTCAGTCATCACCTATTTGGATTGGCTCATTTATATTTGTGTGAAACTCTGCGCGAAAGTTCATCATGGTTTCGTTGCTGGATTTATGCGCTCTTGTTCTGTCGCTCGTTTGGGGATATTGCGTCCTGGCAGACACGGGCTTTACAAACTTTACTCTGGACAACGAGGTCCACTCTAGTTTCATCCACCGGCGCTTGAAGAGCCAGGAGCGCCGGGAGATGCAGCGGGAGATCCTGTCAATCCTCGGGTTACCGCACCGGCCGCGTCCGCACCTCCACGGCAAGCACAACGCCGCGCCGATGTTCATGCTGGATCTGTACAATGCCATGTCCACTGAGGCAGACGAGGAGGGCTTCTCATACCCCTACAAGCCCGTTTTCACCACTCAGGGACCGCCGATCGCGACCCTTCAAGACAACAACTTTCTGAACGACGCGGACATGGTCATGAGTTTTGTTAATCTAGGTAAGATGGTCACGAGCGCACTGACAGTGCCATATTTTTTACCCTGCCAAGTGAAACTGCGACCACCTATGATGCTTATATTGAAACCAATATTAGGCTGTTAAAATAAATAAAAATCCATAAATTCTTGTTTACAGTGCAAATGCACTTATTTGGTCATAATGAGTGTTATGATATAAAATAATAATGCAATAGTAATGGAGTTACATAA
This sequence comes from Sinocyclocheilus grahami, assembly GCF_001515645.1. NCBI lineage: Eukaryota > Metazoa > Chordata > Actinopteri > Cypriniformes > Cyprinidae > Sinocyclocheilus > Sinocyclocheilus grahami. Next base: position 69,300 of record NW_015506218.1, on the reverse strand, counting down.
TTTGAAAAAGAAGCACTCAGTTTTGACAAAAATGTCCATTTAATGAACTTTGTTACGAGGCGCTCTGGAATACGTGATTCTGATTGGTCAACTCATCAGTCAAAAATCTTATAGTTTTGGTCTTTGCTTCTGATTGGTCAACAGAGCCTTCCAGCTGTGTACTTTTCAACAATATATTGAAACAGCTGTGAGGCGAAACACCTGTTCACCAATCACAGCATTTTATTCTATTTTGTTGAGGCCCCTTCATGAGTTTGCTTAATAAAAGTGAAAAGCAAACATTTTTTTAACAATTTGTGCCCTCAATGTTATTATATGTAGAAACTGTTTGATGAAATCAAGGAGACCATGCTACGGTTACTATAATTACTGATGAAAAATTACATCCTTGGGCTTTTTAGCCCAATTGTATCCTATCATTGAGAACATATCATAGAAAAACATATTTTGGGGCCAAATCTGAACAAGAAACAATTTAAATCTGCATAACATATTAAGTGTTTGTTTAGATGTTCTTGACAATGTCACAAAGTCTGGTTCCAAAAGCAAAACTGATGTGGTTTGTTTTGGAAGGCAAAGAGCAACTAATGAAACTGCAGCGCTTGAATGTGAAACATCATTATGAGGATTATATTTCTATTCTATCTGATAGTCAGTTCAAATAAAAGTCAAAACTCAGATTGATCTGTCTCTTCATGTTTTGGCATCGACTGGAAAGACCTGCCACAGAAATCAGATAATAACAGGGCTGAGTGAATAATAACTGGCCAACGAATGGGGATTTCCCCCCCCCCCGAGAGTCTTAGATGTTTTATTTGTTCCTGGGCCAAATAGCACGCATAGTTCTCTCCTTCATTGTTTGTTTGATTTTATTAGGCCACTTATCTGCACAAAGTCTTAACCTTGGCATGATTTCCAAGCCCCTAATGCTGGGGGACGCAAATCTATATTTGCATTGGGGAGTGATAATAAAGCGCTGTCACATTCCCAAGCGTCTGCTGTCTCAGTGCCAGCTGTGTCCTCCGCTAATGTTCAGGTGTTCAGAGTTGGCTGTCTGGGAGCTCAACGGTCTCTTTATCTTCAGTTTTTTTCCCTCCGCAGTAATGATATCAGCTGACAGAGGCACAAGTGTTTTGCTAAGTGCAAAGTACGTCTCATGACTCGTTTGCTTAACTGCAGTGACAAAGCCTATGGGGCCGCTCACATATACTCCTGCATTCAACAGTGACGATGGAATGACCCTTAACTATGGAAACCATAGCTTCTGCCAATAACATTTATTGTTGCTACTGTAAAACCATGATACATAATATACACATATCAGTTTGATTAATGCCTTTTCTTCATCACTGTGGTAGCTACGGTTCACTGTTTTATTATAAAAACAATAACTGTAATAACTCTGGTATTTTGGCAACACATCTTGTATGAACGCTCCCAGGTCACCATTCAAGCAGCTTTTAGTCATCCACCTTAACCTCCATCTAAAGTGTAATCTTTGACGCCGCCTAACTTTGCCTGCCTGAATGTTTCATAAGAACCTGACTTGTCTTATCAGCAGGCCTGTTAGTTTCCTCATTAAAGCGTCATCATCTGCACGCAAGCACAACACTGCCATGCAAAGTGTGATTTATTGTCCGATAAGAGCAATTATGTTGTTAAGGGTGTGATTTGTATCGCTGTTTATTGGTAAAATGGGTTGGATGTGATAGCTAAGTGATAATCTGAATCTTCTGAAGCTATAAAACCTTTATGACATTCCAAACCTGTATGACTTTCTTTCTTATGCGGACATAAAATAAGATATTTGGGCTGTTTTTGTCAAATACAATGTTAAGAGAGAGAGAGAGAGAGAGAGAGAGAGAAAGAGGTTTGGAATGACATGAGTGTGAGTAAAATTTTTTGGGTAAACTGGCCCCTTAAATACTGATCAAGACTTAAGAACATATTTTGTTTAGTATAATGAAAATAAATTATTAATCTGAGAAAGGCTAATTTGTGTGTGTGTGTGTGTGTGTGTGTGTGTGTGTGTAAGTAAGTGTGTGACTACAGGGAGGGAGGTGACAGTGTTTCTTATTCTGAAATGTGTAATTATCCAGAGGACTGCTGTATTGTGTCTATTTTGGACAAGCACTGACACAGATGGATTTGACCACAGAGGCTCGCAGATTCAAGGGCCTCTCTCTCTTTCTGCTCCGCTGTCACCCTACCCGCCAGCTTTAAATGAAACAAACTTCTGCAGCCGCTCTGTTCAACCAAACTGAAGTGCCTCAGCGCACCTTTTATATTAAACACAGTGTCAACAGTGACTTTCCCCTTTGGCATTTTGCAGGAAGAATGTGCAGATATGTGTACTGTATATATTTACTTTATTTTCACCCTGGTGGTTACGTAGTTGCTATATTGCATTAGGCCCAGAGAACACTGCATGGATGCCATACGATACGAAGGTTTTGCTTTCTTCACTGAATCTGCGATCCATAAACCTGACAGTTAATCATAACAAAGATGTTTTACATAAGCAAAATGAACACAAGGAAAACAAAAAGAGTTCACACAGAACTACAGGGAGGGAGGAGACAGTGTTTCTTATTCTGAAATGTGTAATTATCCAGAGGACTGCTGTATTGTGTCTATTTTGGACAAGCACTGACACAGATGGATTTGACCACAGAGGATCGCAGATTCAAGGGCCTCTCTCTCTTTCTGCTCCGCTGTCACCCTACCCGCCAGCTTTAAATGAAACAAACTTCTGCAGCCGCTCTATTCAACCAAACTGAAGTGCCACAGCGCACCTTTTATATTAAACACAGTGTCAACAGTGACTTTCCCCTTTGGCATTTTGCAGGAAGAATGTGCAGATATGTGTACTGTATATATTTACTTTATTTTCACCCTGGTGGTTACGTAGTTGCTATATTGCATTAGGCCCAGAGAACACTGCATGGATGCCATACGATACGAAGGTTTTGCTTTCTTCACTGAATCTGCGATCCATAAACCTGACAGTTAATCATAACAAAGATGTTTTACATAAGCAAAATGAACACAAGGAAAACAAAAAGAGTTCACACAGAAACCATATGCGGTCCAATAACATCTAAAGAGATTTTAATGTTTACTGGAATATGATTTTCTCCAAATCCCTTCAAATTATGAAATGCACATTATGTTCCCAATGGTTTTAAGAAGGAATGCATTATTTTAGCTGGTTTTTTTTTTACTTTTAGAGATCCTTTTGGTGAAGAAAAGCCCCTGGATTCAGATGCAGCTTGCAAAGTTTTAAAAGCCTTCTTCAGGCATTTCCTTAAAGAAAAGAAACACAGCACATCTTGATTGATTGCATCTTGCTCATTTGCCCTAGTATTTGATTATCTGCATTGTGGCTTTGCTAAAACAAATGCATGTCTTCATGATACGGTCACAGCATGTTCACTGTGACAGAAAATCTGCTTTGTGAGTTCAATACCTGAATCTTGAATCTTGAATCTTTCGAAAAAATACACTGATTCACCTGTGGCATTTTGAGAAAAGGCGAGCGTTTGTTTTCCAGAAGCAATGGAAGTGTCAGTGTCTGTGTCTTTGCTTTCTTACAAGCCAGTCAGTGACTGGCAGCATTTTGTATGATCTCAAATTCAAATTGGTTAGAGATATTTACAACAGATATTGAACCCTCCTGTTGTGTTGGGGTCAATTTGACCCACACCCGATTTTCAAACTGCTTGAAATACTTGTCAAACTATTAATTTTTTTCTTGAAAGTTTGTGAATATTTCTCATTTAGGGTCATGAATGTGCAAGCAAAGTTTCGGCGCATAGATATGTTTTGGAAAGTCTGTACAAAAAAGTAATACAACTTTTGACCTCCATTGGTTTCCATGCAAATTGCTAAAAAGCAACACTTTGGAAAAATGCTAAAAAGTCAGGTATAAGAACCAGAAAACCTTCATTGTTGCTTGTTAAAGGCTAAAATATGAAATAAATTATGAAATGTAAGTCTCAAAGTTTACTCGAAAATGAGACTATTCTTTTGAATCATCCAAGAAAAGTTCACTTTTTCTTTATCTAGTTGAGTTTCAAAAAATCTCTCTAAGGATGTTTTTGATTATTTAGTTTGCAGCACTAAAAAAAATGTGAGAAACCCATTTTGCCCTCACAAGGGTTTGAGAAACAGGAAAAAAAGGCAGATGAAGTACAAATAGTAATAAATACTATACAAATAAGTACAAATAATGTAAGATGCTACACTTGTAGTTATTTGCACCGATAAGCAGTCATGAAAAAAAAAGCAGATTTTTGAACATAAAAATACAGTATGTCGGTCAAATTGACCCCTAACACAATAGAAATAGCAAGAAAAATAGAAGGGAATTATTACATTTCTCACATATTTTATATTTTTAGTCTCTGAGAAGCTGCAATACATTTTTTGTGTTTTTGTATAAATCTTTAGTAGTTTTTATAGTAGTTTTATATTTTTGGTAAATTCACCCTTCGCTGGGATTTTGATTGACAGGGCATCTTTCCGCGGTTGAAACAAGATACCTTCTGATGTTCATTCATGTTTATTTTGTGCTATAACTAGTAAAGAGGAAGAGATTATCGGTTCTCGTGCCGCTACAGCAATCTGTCACGACACATTAAAGAGCCACAAAACTGTATTTTTTTTTGAATTTCTTAAAAAAAAAAAAAAAAAAAAGACAAAATTTGAAAGCTGAGACTTTGTTTCATATCAGAAGGAACCTGCTCTGTCTTGCCTGATGCTATTGTCAGAGTCCTTTTTGCTCCGTGATGTATTTTTCACTTCGTGAGAACATGAGGTGTGGCATGAGAGCGCCATGGCTTGTCGGACGTAGCAACAGTAACTAAGGAGGAAGAGCGCAAATTGTCTTTGCGAAGAGTCAATTGCAATCAATGTTTTTGACACAAGTTGGAGAAATAGATTCATACGGTGCAAATGTAACTTAATTGACATTTTAAAACAGATTTACACCTTTTAACTGCTCCTTTTCGACTTATCTTCTTACCTGCAAATGCAAACTGAAGATTTCCAGTTGAAATACACCATTTTCAGATGAAGCGACCAAAGTGTTTCTCATATATGGCGAAAAGAAATTGTACTTCTTGCACCCTCCGTCTCGATCACTTGTACTCTTTCCTTCTGAATGAAGCTGGGTGGCATTCGCTGCTTCTAAAATATTATGACAACACTTGTGGATCTGATTTCACAGATACTCTTCTAAAGCACGGTGGGGAGGTCTGCTGAACGACAGGCTCTAAAGAAGCTTTGTTTGGCATGGCCGGACCCTCTTTATTCCTACAAATGTTCATAAGGCTGGGGCACAATTTACGACAGACATGTGGGTGTCTCGCTGCTCTGAGAGAATGAATCTTTTCGCCTGTCAAATGAAGTGTGTTTCAATTCCAGCGCAGGTGTGACTGTTTGTAGCATTGGAGGAAACGTCTTTGTACTTGAGTCAGAGTTTTATAGAGCCAGCTGTTTCTGAGCTACATGCATGTGACTTGAGTAATGTTTAGGATATAGTTTTGTCTTTTGATGATATTCAATGTCTATTTTTATGTAATTCATTTTAATATTGAGTGTATCTCTCAGCTTTAGTTGTGTCATTCGATTGCCCCATAAAGGGTCTCGTTTTGTTAGGTTTAATGATAACAGAGATGTTAGTGTGCCCGTGTAGAGTAAGTGGGTGGGTCTCTGATTTCTTTGGACCCCGGGGCACTGGGACATTTTGTCTCTGAGTCACCTTAGTAAAAAGCCCAGCTGTGTAAATGACTTACGGCATGTATGTAAAATGTAAATGCAACATGCAACACGCAGCATGCAACACAAGTCAACACTGTGGAGGGCGTGTAAATGCTCCAGGGATCGAGGACATGCTTTTCAGTGTGTGAAATGCCGACTCTCTGCAAGACGCTCAGCAAGATACTACTCAAATAAAACCACATGAAGGAGGAATACTTCAACAGTGTAGATTCCTAGCTGAATGTTCACGCTGCTCTTTTCTATGTAATTAAAGTGGATGGTGACTATCGAGTACCTTAAGGGACATAACGTTTTCAGACATGTAATTGCTTGTTAATGCATGTTAATTGCAATTAAATCCAAATATATTATTAAATTTAATTTTTTTAATTTAATAATATATTAAATTTATATTAAATGCCATTAGTTGAACTTAAGGGTGCTTTTTACTATCCACTTAAAGGGATAGTTCATCCAAAATCTAAAATTCTGTCATCATTTACTCACTGTCAAGTTGTTCCAAACCTGTATGTGTTTCTCTCTTGTGTTGATCAAAAAAGAAGATATTTTGAAGAATGTTGGTAACCAAACAGTTGATGGTAGCCATTGACTTCCACAGTATGAAAAAAAATAATGCTGCCATCAGCTGTATATTTGAAGAATTTGGCTCCAAAACGCGATAAACGCCATTTAAAAAAAAATTTAGTTTCCGCCAAAATCAGTATTGTATCTGGTCGGTATTGAAAAGTCAACTTTTAATTTTAACGCAAAATGCGATATCCGCCGAGTTATTCTGTCATGTTTTCTCCCTTTCTTTCTAAACCGCGACAAACGCCAGTCTCCCTTCTCTGCAGAATGCGATATATCCGCTCAACCAATCACAGCGCACCATTCCACGCACTCTAGACAGTAATGGCGGCGCTTTGAATACACCCGGCATCCTAGTTTTCCTCATCTACTTTGTACTTTGTGATCAACAAACAAAATTAGGGCTGCACGATAAATCGCATGTGATTGTCATGCGCATCTCGTCAGTAAAGCCGGTTCTGTGATTAATAGTAAATCTCCATCACGTGCTTTCAGATGGAGCGGCATTTACTACACAGAGCCGTAGATCACTGCTATATCGCATTCATAATCGCAGATGAGTCGCATTCGAGTATGAACGCAATACTGTGTAGCTTGTCAGTGTAAGTGTTTTTATTTATTCCATTAATGCTTTTGTTAATACAGCGTATAGCACTAGTCAACTAAATGAATGTAACATGGCAAAGATGAATGCACTTTTGGAAGTTGAATGTAAGGGAAATGTCATTTTGGAATTTCTGTGGTCTAAAGTGACATCAAAATAGGTGTACTTTAAAGTGCGATAAAACATTATTAGAACAATGATTTAAATGGAAAATTAAAGTGCAACTTTTAATTTGACATTATTACGAAGTGCACTTTTTAAAAGTGTACTCATGTGTGTTAAGAAACAGTCATGAAAGTGAACTCTAGTTAAGTACAATAAGTGGCCTTTTATTTCAGTAATATTATATTATCTGCAAGTATGGATTTTAGAAATATACTTTTAAGATTTGACATACACTACAAGTGCACAGGCATTACCATTAAGAACACATCTTTTTTCACAGGGGTTTAGTTGTTGATGAAAAGCAGGGCAGATATCAAGGTCTTTACCTAAGTCTGTCAGACCACTTTGTAGTTCATTCCTTTAAAGTCAGTTACGTTTTTAGGTGAGATGTCCCCATCCTAGCGTGTCAGGACACATACAGGCATCTCCAAAGAGAGAACTATAATTCTGGCCACTACAAAATTCTCTGAGGATTCAGCCTCTATATTCACCTAGTGGAAGCCAAGCAGTAAAAAGCCACAAGAATGAGACATTGGAGTCAAAGATGTGCAGAAAATTGGCGGGAGAGCTAAAAGAAGCGAGGGGCTTCTGATTGAAAAACAGCACTGAGTGGAAGAGGGACCTGCTGTGTAGTCATTTCTGTAATATTTTGTTTCTTCCTATGTTGTGATGGCCCATATTCTTCTCTTCAATTATGTGGACGTAAACAAGAGCAGAAAGCACTTTCTTTTCATACAGGGTTCACCACCAGGACTTTATAACATAACAACACAGAGAATGTGAAGTTCTGTTCCAAAACTGACTTGCTTTCTAATGCCTATCTAAGCAATCTTAACTCAAATGGATCTTCATAAATCACTGATTACAAAGTCTAAAAGGCCTGTTCGCACCAACATGAATGTATGGTATTAACAATGCAGTCTAAATAAATAAATGAATGAATGAATGAATAAATAAATAAATGTTTTTTTCAGTGCATCAGAAGATTTCTTTGGAAAAGTGTGCTAGAATTTTCATCTACTATCACATTAAGAAGTTCACCAAAAAATTATTATTGTCATCTCTCGAAACATACATGCATGAACAAATACTAGCTAAAATAGTCAATTTTCAATTATATTATACTATTTTTCAACAATACTTTTTCTCTGTCAAATAAACTACAAGTATGTTTGGTAAAGACACAACTAATGTTAATTAATTAATTCATGCTTAAAGTTAAGAATCTTATAAGTCATCACAATTATGTTGTCTACCTTTTGAAATGCCTTCAATGGGTGTCTATCTAGGTACTGGGACATACCTAGAATTTTACTTCGACCTGCAGTGTCTCAAAATCCAGGTGCATTTTAACAGTCCGGTCAAAACCAAACTTCAAGCAGAAATTAGTCCTGATGATCTAACAGGATCTCATTTATTATGAGTTAGACTGCCTCTCTCTGTGAGCGCTCAGACTTCCAGCAGTCTGAGAGTAAGATGGAGAGGGGTGAAATGAGTTTGACCTGACCTGACCCCCACCGTTAGCTCAACCGCACCCCAACACTTTCCACACGTCAGCCGACCCTGTGCTGAGAGTCCCGTCGGCTGAGGAAATGACCTGTCTGCTACCTGCCACGAGAAAGAGACGTCATTACCCCATCAATTTTTTTATGGGTCTGTTTTCCGTCTCTCAGCCTCGCTAATGTGCTATTGAGAGCGTTAGTCACAGCTCGCTCTCATGCGATCCTCTGGCTAGTGGAATCTCTGAGAGATAGATAGATGAGAGGGAGGGAGGAAGAGAGACTTAATACCACACTGATGCGAGGGCTTCTCAGTTATCAAGCCTCTAATTGATTCCTGTTCTTGTAATAGGCCACATTTACATCACAGTCTCTGGAGGATTCATAAAAATCAAACACCGCTCCTGGCAACATGAGCCACACATCCGATCATGGTGAATAAAGGTGAATGAACTTGCGTGCTTTACCATTAATACTTAGCAGATGTTTAGAGGAAACGGACAATGGTGATTAAGAAATAGTCAAGTCAAGTCACATTTATTTATATAGCGATTTATATGATGCAGATTACAGCTTCACAGTAATAAACAAGAAAATAACCGTATTAAAGGGTTAGCGAACAAAGGCCTCCTGTAGCGAATCGATGCGTTTTTGTAAGAAAAATATCAATATTCAATATCACTTTAATGTAGCTCTAACTACATAATCATTTTTTTTTTATTCTTTTTTTTTTTACATTATGATTTTAGGACAGTTGTATTATTTTATGCTATTATACAAACTTTTTTTTTTAGCTTTATGCCCTAAAATATATCTAAAAATGAATTTAAATTTAGACACTCATAGAGGTGTATTCAATTCATTGTATGAATGAATTTCATGTATTTTTGAATAAATTAGAATCCTAGACGTTCTACTACATGACAGTCAAACTGTTTTAACCTTCAACTGCTTTAACCTTTTGTTGTGAGTCTAAAAGAGCTGTCTCCTGAGGTTCGCTGAAAGCAGACACATGTCTGTGTTTGTGTGTGTGATATATATATATATAAGTGAGCCTCTTGTTAGAGCACAAACTCTCTTGAGTCTCTCACTACAACAATGGTTAATCCTTCTGGACATTGCTTTTACACACACACACACACACACACACACACAAACACATGTAGATCTCTGTGGACACCCAGGCACATGGCTGGCAGTCAGTAATGTTTTATAGCGGCTAGGTAATAAGAAGCTTTGTTGGGGAAGCATGACATAATAAGTAAATTTGTTAGGATTAGCAATTTGCTGTCATTAAAAGGCATCTGACTCAATGCACATTCACAAGTGAACACATCATATCTTTGTTTTGCTGTTAATAAAAATGTTCTGCAGAACGTCCGAGCTGCTCTTTTCCACAGAGTGAAAACGAAAGTTGATTCATACTGTTGAGCTTCAAAAGGTTCAAGATTTCTGAAGAGGAGACGTCTGAAATTTACTTCAAATCTGTCTCTCCACCAAATGATTTGTTTGCGCTTCTTTTGTGGTGCTTTTTGTCCTTTTTGGAGCTCAACAGATCATTCTGCTAAAGGTTTCCTTTTGTGTCCCACAGAAGATATAAAGTCATGCAGGTTTGGGACATCATGAGTGTGACTAAAAGATGTCCCGAAAGTTGATTCATACTGTTGAGCTTCAAAAGGTTCAAGATTTCTAAAGCAACACAGATTTCTGAAGAGGAGACGTCTGAAATTTACTTCAAATCTGTCTCTCCACCAAATGATTTGTTTGCGCTTCTTTTGTGGTGCTTTTTGTCCTTTTTGGAGCTCAACAGATCATTCTGCTAAAGGTTTCCTTTTGTGTCCCACAGAAGATATAAAGTCATACAGGTTTGGGACATCATGATTGTGACTAAAAGATGTCCGAACTTTCATTTTCAGTTGAACTAAAATCTGGGCTTGTATCTAAACTCTTATGAAAAGAAGTGCACTTAATTGTATTAAATGTGCATGTGTAGTGTACTTTAAACTAATATAATATTAATGAAATAAAAAGTGTTTCTTAACACAGTACACTTTTAAAAGGTGCACTTTGCAATAATGTCAAATTAAACGTTTTAAAAGTTTAAAAGTACATCATTATCATTATAAATCATAGTACATCATTATATTTTAATAATATTTTGTTGTGCTTTAAAGAAATACGCTTATTTGATGTGTCTTTGACTAACACTAAAGCACATGTAAAGAACTCTGATATTACATTAATGTAAGTTAATATATTGAATATATTTTGAATACTCTAAATTTCAACTTCATCATTAGAAATATATTTAAATATATACAAGTTTCAATAGAAATTACATTGAAGTATATTTTTGATAATTTAGCATAAATTATTGTCATTTTTCAGTACACTTTAAAGGTGTAGTTCACCCAAAAATGAAAATGACCCCATGATTTACTCACCCTCAAGCCATCCTAGGTGTATACAACTTTCTTCTTTCAGACGAATACAATCAGAGTTATATTAAAAAATGTCCTGGCTCTTCCAAGCTTTATAATGGCAGTGAATGGGTGTCGAGATTTCAAAGCAAAAGAAAGTGCATCCATCCATCATAAAAAAGTGCTCCACACGGCTCCGGGGGTTAATAAAGGCCTTCTGAAGTGAAGCGGGGTAATTTTCATCTTTGGGTGAACTAAGATCACGTTAAAATTCCTTTTAAGATCCCATTAAAATCCCTTTAACCATATTTCAACAGACAATAGAATTATGAAATTTCATATAAAGATGTTCTTAAGTCCTACTTGATTATGTCAAACTCTCATAAGTTCATTTAACTGCACTTAGTATAAATGTAAACTATAAAACATTTCCCTTTAATTGCGCTAAAAATGCAGTGTCTGAAAACATAATTTTCAGTTATTTTAAATGACATTACTTCCATAATAAGTACTCTTTTTTAAAAGGTATGCTAAAGTGTACTTTCTTTTCACAAGGGAAGGTTTGCATGTTTGAATCAGTTATGTGTCAATAAATGAAGATTCCAGACTAACAGATCCATATTTAGTTCAATATTTGCTTATGTGTCTCTAAAGCTCCACTGCAGGACAAACCACTGAAATGTAGTACACTTTCGGCACAGAATCATGCGGGACCATTTATACGTGATTTTCCATTTTTCCACTTAAAAGGATTATAAATGTTTTTAACCCAAGCCCACCAGACAAAACTGTAAAATGCATCACTTTTACTGTATATCAGGCCAGTCTTCACTGGATAGCTGGCTCAACGTGTGCTCATAAATGTTCAGAGTAATCGTTAAAGTGCCATGTGAGATGGTTAGTTATGGCATAGCTGTTGTTGCTAAATGCTAAAACATTAAGCAGAGCGTCTTCCTTTCTAATGCCTTTCTTCTTTGTGCCTCTTTCTGTTGTTTCTCCGTCTCTGGCTCTGTGGAAGGGCCTTCCTAGCATTCCTGCTCTCAGCGGGCTGCCCTTGGGACACTGCCAGAGGTTAATACAGATGTTTCTGTGCATCTGCTGGCCAAAGCAGCTGTGTGGGGAACTTTATCTGCTCAAAGTCCAAACACACACACATGCTCTTACCCCCCACCTCCTTCTGTCCTTGTTTCCTCACACACACACACACACACACACACACACACACACACACTCTTACCCCCCCACCTCTTTCTGTCCCTGTTTCCTCACACACACAATCTAATTTGCAGCACTGCTTTTCCAGCACTCTTTTCAAAGTGTACAAACTGTAGGTCTAGACATGTCAGTTCCTTCTGTGTAGAGCTAGTGTTTGTTGGTTGTTGATGTGACTGGTGCAGATGGACAGGTCTTGGAAGTTATAACAAACAATAGAGAGTGAGTGAGAGGAAGATTACCTCTTATTAGGAGAATATTTTCCCATCGGCCTGCTTGGCACCAAATAAAAGGGAAGTTTTTGACAGAATTTGTTTTCACTTGTTGAGTTTGATTAGTACTCTTGCCGTGACATGTTGTCTTGTGGAACTGAAGTGCTACTTTTCTACCACTTGGAGATCATGATTGCTGCTTTGTGTTTAATGCATTTCTTTTTTGCATTTGTTTGATCACTTTTGTTGCTTTTTCACTCTTCTTTTCTCTTTGTGAGGAGAGATGCAACCTGCCCGTTTGTTGTTAGTCTGTTGTAGAGTTCAGTTCTGTTTTGCCCCCTCACACATCTCCAGAGTATCAACATTGAGTAGCATTGTTACAGAGAAGCAGGCCGCAGATCTTGCTGTGCTAGGAAATATCAGAAAAATCACAACAAAAGGTTCCACAGCTGTTTTCTTTAGTCCAGTCGACACAATATAAAAAAGGACAAGAAGAATGTGGAAAACAACCGAGAGGAATATTGATGTCAGTTTTGAGTTGTTTAATAAGCTTGACAGTGTCTTTAAAGTGATAATTCAACCCAAAATAAAAATGAATTTACTCATGTTGTTGCATAGTTGCTAATTTTTAAATATCAATTTTTTTTCTAAAATTACATATCCTAATTATGACATCAAATGTCAAACTTTTGTGAAGTTATGTGACAAAATGGTGAAATTATAAGGTACCAAGTTATAATCATGCAATAAAAGTTGAAATTATGACAAAATTATGCAATTTTTGTCTTTATCGCATAATTTCTATTTAGTCAAAAAACCTTGTTATTTGTCATAATTTAGATGTTTCATGTCTTAACTATAATCTGTTATCTCATAATTCTGATTTATGTCTTTAATTTTGACTTTTAATCTCATAATTGTATTAGTATCACAATTTTGACTTTTTATCTCATAATTATGATGTAGTATCTCATAATTTTGACATAATTTCCCATACATGTTGTAGTCCCAACATACAGTAGGTAATTCATTTGAATATTTTTTAAATCAGCCCTGCTAACAAAAACAAAAAAAAAATGCAGGCAAAATATTATTAAATTACATTATTATATTATATTTTTAATTTGACTATAAAGAATGCTGCTTCAAATATACAAAATGTACCTTAGCAATAAATAGAAATTAGATTTTCGACTCAGTTTCTAAACAGACTTACAGACTTAAAGGGATAGTTCATCCAAAAATGAAAATTTGATGTTTATCTGCTTACCCACAGGGCATCCAAGATGTAGGTGACTTTGTTTCTTCAGCAGAACACAAACTAATATTTTTAATTCAAACCGTTGCAGTCTGTCAGTCATATAATGGAACATCCGGCGCGTAACGCGTGTACGTGCTCTGGCATAGTAGACATAGATATATATAGATCTACATATATAGATGTAGATTCCCACGGCCCATAGAAACAGTCACTAATGAGGAATCTACTTATATATATCTATGTCTTCTATGCCAGAGCACGTACACGCGTCACGCACCAGATGTTGGACATTGCGGTGTATAAGAGGTAAAAAATTATATAAATACTGTTCAGTTTCTTGCACAGACCGATCGTTTCGTGTTTTTACACATCAATGTATCGTCACGAGCCGCAGGGTTATATTTGGTTTTGTTTGAGTATGTTATTTTGACTCTCAAAGCCGTGATTCCCATTCACCTCCATTATATGACTGACAGACTGCAACGGTTTGAGTTAAAAATCTTCGTTTGTGTTCTACTGAAGAAACAAAGTCACCTACATCTTGGATGCCCTGGGGGTAAGCAGATAAACATCAAATTTCCATTTTTGGGTGAACTATCCCTTTAAGACTCACTCAACACTGCAGAGAGTCCAGAAGACTGCAAAAACCCAGCCAGTGACCCGATAACCGAACACAGGCATTTCAGAAAACAAGCACAGACATAGATACACACTCATACATAACTCATCGACTCTTCACAGCGGAGAGGAGAAGAGAGCCAGAGATAAAGGATGTATTAGTAGCACTGTTTGTGCTTAGATGCCTGCCTCCTTGAACTGATGCCAGACCAAACCCTGAGATCTGCACTTCATTTGGAGGAACTTTTTAAAATGAAAAAGCTTCTACAAAGAGAAACTTTGTTATTCTATCAGCGCAAAAAACACAAGAAAAGATCATTTGTTTAAGGGAAAAAAAAAGTCTAAGTGTGACATGTTGTGACAGTGTCCATATATCTGCATGTATTCCTGCATGCGTGTGTGGATCTTTTTGTACACAGAACCCCATAATGCATCACAGGATGTTAGCACACGCTAATGAGCCAAATGAAAGCACATTACTCTAAAGCTGAGCAATAACTGCGAGCCATTGTTTATGATGACCTGAAACGTGTGTCAAATTAGTCTGAAAAATGGAAACGGCAAATGTTACATCAGTTTATTTAGGAAATGCTTAAACCACAGGCAGCTTGGAGCTAAACAGGATTCTTTCATTAATTGAATAAGCGTTTCTGGATCTAATTAAACTAAGTAACAACAGTGCAACAGTACAATGCAAACAGACTGTGATGTGTGTGATAGGGACCTTTGCTAATGTGGATTGTTGTTTATTTTGTGTTTCTGTGTTAGCTTACGCTATTAATCTGTACATTTGCATGCATATTTACGAGACGAAAAGAAAGGTGTATATTGTTGTCTCTGGATGATGTTTTGGTCTCAGAAAAACACCTGGTTTATAGCATGTAATTATGTTGCTGTTTATTCATTCATTCAGAACTTGAAAGATCTGCAAGGTGTTTGACTAATGTGATTTCAGCGGCTGTGGCCAAGATGTCGATATTAATCTTCATTGCTGATACAGACATGCATATTGAGCTTAAAGGGATAGTTCGCCCAAAAATGACAAATTCTGTGATCATCTACTCACCTTCAGGTTGCTCTAAACCAGTTTCTTCTACACCAATATGAGTTTCTGTCTTCTGATGAACACAAAAGAAGATATTTTGAAGGATGTGGGTAACCAAACAGTTGATGGATCCCACTGACCCCTAAATGATTAGATGAGATTGGGGAGTCTAACATACAGCTCTGCTAGAGAGACAAACAGGAGCAGATGAATGTAGCATGTATAGTGTCAAGGACTGTGAAGGATAGGATGGAGAGCAGCTGAGAAAGAAAGAGTGAGGGATGGAGAAGGAGTTTTCAGGTGTCCTGCTGAGAAGAGGAAGAACACCGGATGGGGCGGCGGGTGTGAAGCGGGTGACGGGTATGTGCACTAATCTGTTGTGTCACTCCTCTCATCCTGCCTCAGAGGTGTCAACCTCCTGAAATGTGTCACACTTTGACAAGGCCCTATTTTCCCCCGCCTGCTCCATATCCCACAATGCTTTGCTATTAATAAACCACTCACTCATTCCCATATACTGGGAATGTCACATAATTCACTTGTAAGTTACGTTAAAACACTTTGAATTAGACTTGAATTAGAGCAAATGTTTGAAATGAATTACACAGGACCAGTCTGTATAATTGGTTTGCTATTTTTAGCAATACACTACACTTCAAAAGAACAGATTTGCAGAAATGTATCCATCCCACTTGCTCACCAGTGGATGCTCTGCAGTGAATGGGTGCCGTCAGAATGAGGGTCCAAACAGCTGATAAAAACATCACAATAATCCACAAGTAATCCACTCCACTCCAGTCCATCAGTTAATGTCCTGTGAAGTGAAAAGCTGTGTGTTTGTAAGAAACAAATCCATCAAGACGTTTTAACAACCTATTTTTGCTTGTAAACGGAGCTTGATCTGTGCATATTGCTCTCCTGATTCAGGCGAAATGGCTTTTTCACTGCAGAGCAAAATTATAGATAGAGACGCATATTATAGCCAGAATCAACAGTTTGAAGTTAAAAAGTCTTAATGATGGATTTGTTTCTTACAAACACTTGGCTTTTCACTTCCTACTGTTAATTGATGGGCTGGAGTGGTGTGGATTATTGTGATGTTTTTATCAGCTGTTTGGACCCTCATTCTGACGGCACCCATTCACTGCAGAGCATCCACTGGTGAGCAAGTGATGGAATGATACATTTCTCTGAATCTGTTTTGATGAAGAAACAAACTCATTTACATATTGAATAGCTTGAGGGTAAGTAATCTAAAATTTTCATTTTTGGGTGAACTCTACTTTTAAATTATGGGTAAAAAGTGCAAAACATGATGAAAATAACAAAATAGCTGAACTATACAGTGAATGAGGACAGAGCACAGATCTGAATGCCATTTTGCAAGCTGGGTTTGAAATACAGGGTGTTGTCGGGTGATCAGGAGGATGTTGGTGAGCTGTTTGGTGTAGGTTGTAAGTGATGAAGAGTGACATCATCTGGGTTAATAATGTGGTTATTCTGTGTGTGTGTGTGTAACAAGAACAGCTGTGCTCAGTTTAAATGTGAGAGGTCTGCTCGTAATCCCACAACTAAACAGGGTGTGCGTGTGTGTGGAGGAAGTGCTTGGTGAGATGCTCAACAGCTCCAGTGTTTCTTTCCTGTGCCCAACACATGTGAGAGACTGAGAGCAGCTGCCAAATTGAGTAGTTTGAGCATGTGCCCTTTAGAACAGCTTATTACGGCAGAAAAAAAACACAGACAGGAAATGTACCTCATACTTTATAAAACAAAAACAATGTAGCGACCGTAATTTAATAATAACAACTGTGGGAATGTAAGTCTGTGTATGAGCAACGGACAAATAGTATTAGAAAGACATGTGGGATAAATGATGCATGTTTTCATTTGTCTACATTTGACGGTGTGTTTCCAATTAGAGGTCACATTTATCTCATAATGGCCTTGCGCACTCACACACACACACACACACACACACACACACACGCACACGCACACTCACACACTCACACACTCAGACACTCAGACACACAGACACACAGACAGAGACAGACAGTGTGTGATGAATCAGTGGGTTTTGGTCTGGCTGTATTGATGTGGTTCAGTGGAGGAAAGAAAACTTTCTTCTACACCAATATGAGTTTCTGTCTTCTGATGAACACAAAAGAAGATATTTTGAAGGATGTGGGTAACCAAACAGTTGATGGATCCCACTGACCCCTAAATGATTAGATGAGATTGGGGAGTCTAACATACAGCTCTGCTAGAGAGACAAACAGGAGCAGATGAATGTAGCATGTATAGTGTCAAGGACTGTGAAGGATAGGATGGAGAGCAGCTGAGAAAGAAAGAGTGAGGGATGGAGAAGGAGTTTTCAGGTGTCCTGCTGAGAAGAGGAAGAACACCGGATGGGGCGGCGGGTGTGAAGCGGGTGACGGGTATGTGCACTAATCTGTTGTGTCACTCCTCTCATCCTGCCTCAGAGGTGTCAACCTCCTGAAATGTGTCACACTTTGACAAGGCCCTATTTTCCCCCGCCTGCTCCATATCCCACAATGCTTTGCTATTAATAAACCACTCACTCATTCCCATATACTGGGAATGTCACATAATTCACTTGTAAGTTACGTTAAAACACTTTGAATTAGACTTGAATTAGAGCAAATGTTTGAAATGAATTACACAGGACCAGTCTGTATAATTGGTTTGCTATTTTTAGCAATACACTACACTTCAAAAGAACAGATTTGCAGAAATGTATCCATCCCACTTGCTCACCAGTGGATGCTCTGCAGTGAATGGGTGCCGTCAGAATGAGGGTCCAAACAGCTGATAAAAACATCACAATAATCCACAAGTAATCCACTCCACTCCAGTCCATCAGTTAATGTCCTGTGAAGTGAAAAGCTGTGTGTTTGTAAGAAACAAATCCATCAAGACGTTTTAACAACCTATTTTTGCTTGTAAACGGAGCTTGATCTGTGCATATTGCTCTCCTGATTCAGGCGAAATGGCTTTTTCACTGCAGAGCAAAATTATAGATAGAGACGCATATTATAGCCAGAATCAACAGTTTGAAGTTAAAAAGTCTTAATGATGGATTTGTTTCTTACAAACACTTGGCTTTTCACTTCCTACTGTTAATTGATGGGCTGGAGTGGTGTGGATTATTGTGATGTTTTTATCAGCTGTTTGGACCCTCATTCTGACGGCACCCATTCACTGCAGAGCATCCACTGGTGAGCAAGTGATGGAATGATACATTTCTCTGAATCTGTTTTGATGAAGAAACAAACTCATTTACATATTGAATAGCTTGAGGGTAAGTAATCTAAAATTTTCATTTTTGGGTGAACTCTACTTTTAAATTATGGGTAAAAAGTGCAAAACATGATGAAAATAACAAAATAGCTGAACTATACAGTGAATGAGGACAGAGCACAGATCTGAATGCCATTTTGCAAGCTGGGTTTGAAATACAGGGTGTTGTCGGGTGATCAGGAGGATGTTGGTGAGCTGTTTGGTGTAGGTTGTAAGTGATGAAGAGTGACATCATCTGGGTTAATAATGTGGTTATTCTGTGTGTGTGTGTGTAACAAGAACAGCTGTGCTCAGTTTAAATGTGAGAGGTCTGCTCGTAATCCCACAACTAAACAGGGTGTGCGTGTGTGTGGAGGAAGTGCTTGGTGAGATGCTCAACAGCTCCAGTGTTTCTTTCCTGTGCCCAACACATGTGAGAGACTGAGAGCAGCTGCCAAATTGAGTAGTTTGAGCATGTGCCCTTTAGAACAGCTTATTACGGCAGAAAAAAAACACAGACAGGAAATGTACCTCATACTTTATAAAACAAAAACAATGTAGCGACCGTAATTTAATAATAACAACTGTGGGAATGTAAGTCTGTGTATGAGCAACGGACAAATAGTATTAGAAAGACATGAGGGATAAATGATGCATGTTTTCATTTGTCTACATTTGACGGTGTGTTTCCAATTAGAGGTCACATTTATCTCATAATGGCCTTGCGCACTCACACACACACACACACACACACGCACACGCACACTCACACACTCACACACTCAGACACTCAGACACACAGACACACAGACAGAGACAGACAGTGTGTGATGAATCAGTGGGTTTTGGTCTGGCTGTATTGATGTGGTTCAGTGGAGGAAAGAAAACGTTATTTCTATAGTAATTAAATGCAGCACATTACAGGAAAATTACATTTGTAACAAAACAAAAAGAAAAGGTTTTCTGTTACTTACAGATATTCTCTTAAGAATACTGAAAAAGAATGAGTCACTGCATTAGGTTACAAATAAATATAACACGGATAATATACATAGAAACATTTTTCAAGCAAAACATTTAACAAAGACAAGTTTGTTAAAACTTATATTATTAAAGATTATGCTACCACAATGTAGTTGCATCTGAAATAGCATACTCTCTGAGTAGGTACTTCTTTTATATAAATAATTTCTTTACAACTGTTGAAAAGTATGTTCTCAATAGTATGAATGTAATTTGGACATCCTACATTTGCCATGTGTCGTGTGACTTACAGCATCAGCTGTGTATCTTAACTGCCATTCACAACTCCTCTCCTGTGGACTCATGGAATAGTAAAGTGCCCATCAGAAGCACACTTCAGAATCACATCAGAAGTAGTAGGTCATCCGGCTATTTTAAAGACATACTACTTTGTTCACATCCTGCTTTTTGGCTGCTAAGTAGAGAACTTGAATGTTTCTCTAGTTAGTTACAGCCCTCAAATTTGATTTGCTGAGCCGGTTCCAGACGTGCTGTTCACCTGTGCATTAGTGGTGGGGATTTCAGTAATTCTTCCTGCAGGTTATACATCAATACACCAGTAGGTAGCAATGGACTATATTATGAACGAGTCATTGAATCATTCACTCAGAAGATTCATGCCAACACATTGATTAATTTAGGAACGAAGCACCACTACTGTTTACTCAGAGGCGCAACATTTGATTCTTCTTTGACTTTGTTTCAATCTATTTTTGCAAAGCAACTTACACTGCAAAGGTGTCACAGAAGCGCTTCTGAAGTGGCATTTAGGTATCTTTACACAGAATGTTTAATGCTGCTCAAAGGTGGCATAAATGCATTTACACAGCAAATACCACTGTCAGAGCAGGCTTAATTTAGTCTGGCTTTTATCCAGCATTGTGTCTTTACATTGAATTTTAAGCATGCACTGAGCAGCCTTAACTCACCTGTGTAAAGATTTCTTAGTACATCTTTACACAGTCTAGTCTAAACAGTATAGACATATCATTAAATTACAACTTTTTCATTTGTGACTATCGCCGACATTTACAATGACAGAATAATGAAACCATATCCACAACTATTTCTTTTACAGAACTATACAGGACTTTACAGTGCTCTTTAGGTATGAAAAACATAAATGTTATAGGTATGGAGCACATGCGCTCAATCTGCAGAGCTCCAGGTGGGCAACAGGTTCAGCAGGCCTCTGGGGTCACCATCATTACCTTTCATACAAACACAGCATATGCTGTGCACGTGTGTGTGACTGCAGAAGCAGGAGTGATGCAGGCCATGAGTGCTAATGGGATTGTTTGTGTGTTTGCGTGTATTGGGATGAAAAGGAAAAGCAGTGGAAACGGGCAGCTGTTCAGATGCCTGTGGATTGAGTTTCTCTAGCTGTTCATATAAATACTGTATCTCTCTCTCTCTCTCTCTCTCTCTCTCTCTCTCTCAGTAATGTTTATTTAACACAGGTAGGGCGAACATGCCACTAGCCACTTGTTTCCTCCCAGAGGAAGTCATAAATGTGCCCGCTTGGGTTTAACTGCACCCAGCCCCGCTGCTAATGACTGCCATATATGTGTAGAGGAAAAGATGGAAATGCAGGGATGATAAAAGTGAAGAGGTGATGCTTTTAGAAGCTGTCTCCATCACGGAAAGGTGAAGAGATTATTCAGATGGATTTGTTCTGGTCACCACCCAGAAACAACGTGATGTTTCAGACCAGTTTCCCATCCAGACTTTTTACCCTGCCTAAAGAAATGTGAGGAGTTTGCCCTATCCACAAAAAAAGCATTACGTTTACCTTAGGCAGAAGAAACATGCTAGCTAGATGGAGAAGATACTTAAGGCCCTGATATACTGCAAGTGAAATTGAAGAACAAAATCTGGCCAAAATTAAGGTGCTTTGGAGTTCATTTCAGTGGTTGGAAACCGTGTGCAAGTACAAACTTTCTTGAAAACTTTGTACCAGCTGTTAAACTCTGTTAATGTTTTACTGCTTTATGCTTTAACATATTTTACTTAAAAATATGTTCTGTAGCTCTGAATTAGCAACTGCAACCAAGTTTAGCAACCAAGATCAATTACAATAATGGGGTCAAAATTTGACTGGTTTTTATGTGTATGGTAGGGTATACGTATGGTGCTCATGAAGTAAATTTCATCTTTACACTATGCGCACTATTGGCATCTTTTTGTTGCAGTTTCTGGTATTTTGTTGTTGCTCCATTTCTTTTATTTCTTTCTCAACTGTGAAACAAGAGGCTGGGCAAATGTTGCCACCTTGTAGACAAATGAAGTAGTGCAAATAAAATGTGTGTGTGCGAACTGTGTGTACAGTAATGATGGGTGCTTTGAAGCCTCTATGAATAATTTGTTTCAAACCAGTGACTCACAGCACATATCAAACTGACAAAGTCAAGTGATTTCAGGAAAGAAGACTTTAAGTCATAACTCTTTCGAAACGTTTCAAAATTTCAATTGTTCGCTGCTAGGAGGCATTGATCTCTGTGAACCCATGAAGCATGTAGTTTTTACCTGATCTTGAATCAGTTTTATAAATTTGAAGAAAATTAAAATGACACATTTGTACATAAAAAAGGAAGAGTTAGTTAATAATCTCGGACTGGCCTGATTAACCAAGCTCTCCATAAAACAAATGAAGACAAGCACTATAATTCAATAAAATAGCACATATTATACAGACACTTCATATTTAATGGTATTAGATGATTTTTAAATTGCATTTAATAGATGCACTTCCAATAAAGCATTTGCAATTGGCTTGTAAAAGGTGTTTTTATGAATGCTTGGACTTTTAGTTGCATTTACTCTGTTTTGACCAGCAGGCATCACCAGCGTGTGGCGTTTCGAGCACTTCGAAACTGTGAATCATTTAGCGAAGCAACTGGTTCAATTTATTGAACGTTTCGAAAAGCGTAGTTTCTCCCATCACTAGTGTACAGAGTGTGAGCAGTTACAAATATCGGGCTGTGCATGTACTCTACGGTACACATAAAAACTAAAGTGTATTTTAGGTTCAACTGATCATACAGAATCATTTTTTTTGCACTAATGTGTCCACAAAGTGGAGACATTAGCCCTGACCATTGTTTCACAGTTAGAAAAAGAGACGGTAGTAGACGGATCAACAAGCTACTGGAAATACAACAACAGTAGGTGCCAGAGTTGACGAGCGCTTGTGTGAGGGGTTAAGTGATATTCGTAACTCTAGTTCAAACAAGTGCAAAGTCATTTTTATCGCTCATAACTTCTAGAGAGAAATAGCTCAGACACTAGAACAGGATGAAACTTCATAGTGCGCATATGTGGACCGCCTGTGTTCACACATACCAAATGGAGTATACTTGAAAGACTATGGATTCGCGTCTAAAATGAAGTACACTTTAGGATTTTAGCATAGCTCTATTAGCACCTTCTGGCAGAGTAATATCAACTGATGCTCATATAAAAATTGCTGTTCATTCTGATTAATATTCTGAAGGTATTTTGCATGATTTTATAGGGCATGCTTACACTTGGTATGTTTGGTTCGATTAAAACGAACTCTGGTGCGATTGCTCTGTTAGTGCGGTTCATTTGAAAAAGTTCGAACCCTGGTGTGCATCAAACAAACGGACCAAGATCCACCTTTTTGGGGGTCTCAGTCTGCTCCCAAACAAACTCAGTTGTGGTTTGACCGAATAATGAACGCAACACTAAAAACATCTATACACAAAGCAAAAACAGGATGTGATGCCACAAGATGCGACCCTGAAAAGGACAGAATGCTCATGCATATCTGGTTCTTCTGGTCATAGCAGCTATAGTATGTTGCCCATTACAGTTGCTAGAGGCATCTGAACCACTGTCTCCTTACAGCAGATCCCTGTGAGCAACAGAGGAATTCCTGCTGCTGTTTTGACTCCTTTACACATTTTATAAACTCTTCACGAGTTATCAGCTGGTAAAAATACCACCATACGTACAAACATACAGCAAGTGTAAATGTACATACAGCATTTAGCCCAGCACACAACATTTTTTGGACATTCAGTAATTTTGCAAAATATACATCATTAAAGCTGTCCAATCAGGTTGTATCCTTATGTCTTTTGTTTGGTATATTTAAGCTCTGTGTTAAAAGTAACAGTATGTATCTTTCTCTTTTTTGGTACAGACCAAAATAACCAAGAGAACCAAACTACAAGTGTGAACACATCCATAGTCGATGTTTTATGAACTGCCAATATTCTGCTGCTTTTGATGTCAATTTACAATCCTCTTCTTCTTGGAAAACTGACTAAAAATGTATCTGACTCATCTTGAGCTAATCATACCTGCATATGATACAAATGTCATGTTCAACTGTAATGTAAACTACAAGCTATTGTCTATTTTTTAAAGAACAAACCCTTCAATATGTCCTGCATGTTGAAAATGCTGTTAATCAAATTATGGGGTATTTAAAAATTATACTAAAGAGCATCACAGGACTTCTGTGAAAGAACAGAAGACTGAAGGAGGCTGGAGAGGAGGCTGCTTCACATCTGCTCCACATAGTCCATAAAGTCCTCTTTAATGTGGAAGCCTTGACAGAGAGATGAAATGCCTGCCGTGGCCCAAGCTCAGGGAGGGTGTGTTTGTCCGCAGTGGGAGCGCACCTGCGCTGGGACACGGGTTTGGGGTACAGCCTGGCTTTTGGCTTTTGAGGACTTTATGGATGGGCGATGCACACTTTCTTGTGTCATCACTTATGGCTGCGCTGAGCCTAGAGATCGTATATATTGGTTCCAGGGTGGAACAGAGCAACTGCTGCAATCATTCACTCTGTGTGTGTGTGTCCACGTTTGCAGATGTTTCATAGAGTAGATTTGCCATAATGTATCTGTAGCCACATGCATTGTGTTTGTAGCCATCTGTTGTTTTGAGTGGATTTGTGTGTGATCTCATTTACTGTTAAGCCTTGCTTGTGCGCAGACAATGACGCCATGAACTGGGGGAAAATGCGAAGAGACTCATTAAATAGCTCAACTATGACAATCCTCTGGTCTCGCTCTGCTGATGCCATTGATGAACAGGTGGCCGTTTCAATAATTTGTTTCTGGTTCGGTCGAAAGCATTCAGAACACTGTGTAGTTTTGAAGATGCTGCTAAATTGCCATCACCTAGATTCCAGTTCTCATGGGTTCTTCTCTAGAAATGCATAAACACAGTGGATCCAAAAAGAATTTGGCCACACTAAAAATGAATAGAAGTCATTGCATTAGATGACAAGATGTGGCATCTGCAAATGATTCTTGGTGATTTTTAGTGGATGTATGGAGTCAGTAGTTATGCTGCTTTCACATGCTATCAGAATTATTGTAAATACGAGATCCTAGTCAGAAATTGGACATGAATGTCCTCTCAAGTCATATTTGCGACTGGAAAACTGATTTTCTGAGTTCTGAGAGAACTATTGCTGTAGTGACTGTTAAGTTTGATTCATTTTTAAAATCTATATCGCTTTCTCTTTCCATTGCAGTCACAACCTAATGTCATGAGAACACTAAAAATATTATTTTACGTAAACATAAGTATTTTACAAGGTGGTGATTCCGTATGAAATCGTACAATTTACTATGTACGAAAAAGTAATATAGTTACGAACTGTCATGAGATTGTGTTGGTCATGTATATTTATATATATATATATATACATTCATAATCGTATTGAATATTGCATGTCATAATGCCTATTCTATGTATTTTACACAGCGAGAACAGCATTTACTTAACCAAAATTCCAGATGTGATAAATGTATACAATAGCGGAAGTAACTTATGGTTGTCAACAAAAAAGGATGCTACATTTCATTCAAAATCCATTAGATATTGACTAAATATCTTCTGTACAACTGGATCTAATAAGATTTCTCCAAGAAATAGGCAAGAATGAACCTGGTGTCGCACATGATTCTTATTCTTTTTGAAAACAAAGTACTTGAATGTGGCTCATAATCATGACTTTAGAAGTGGGAAGCAGGAAATAACAGCTAGCATGTAAAAGCAGCATTAATTATAATAACTATGAATATGTCCCACAACATTCGACAACCACAATATCAGAACAATATATTTAGTGTTTTATCATTTAAACTTAAACTCATTTTATGTGAAACCGTTTGTTTCTTATCAATGAAATCACACTTGAAATTGTGGTTTAAGTGTGTTCCAGTGCTTATTGAGGTGATTGTATTGGTGTACACATGTATGCAGCATGACTCTCTGGGTGTCATTGCTCTGGTCTACATTATCAGGAGTGTGTGTGTGTCTGTCATTTAAGCACATTCCTGGAGGTATATTTAAATGGTGTAAGGGTGAAGCAATGGCAGCTTGGTGCACGTCATCCATAAAATCTACAGAGAAATGGAAAAGCACTTAGAGCAAACCGTTTGATCTTCCCTGACAGAAGTACAGAAAGACTCAGGGAGAGCCAGAGAGAAAAAGGAAGAGAGAGAGAGAGTGTGTGTGAGTGTGAGACTGAGAGAAAAACAGAGATAGAGCAGTTAAAAAGTGTTGCTTTGATACACAATTCAAATGAAAAGTCCCAAGTTAGATGTTGACTTCAGAAGGAAATAAAGAAAGCAAGAAGAAAGTGAAGAAGAAATACAAATTTTAGCCATGTAAATTAACAGTACTTTTACTTTTGAATGCATCAATCATATTTCCCTGCTCCTTAGTTGGTTAAAAATATGCTTAAATCTGCATGCACCTGCTAGATCTGTAGCCTCAGATGAGCAAAGTGAGTTCAGATTTAGCTTGCAACATTTTCTGAACCCATTTCTTCGCATTTGGCCAACACCTGTTGGATCTATGGCTTGACGGTAAACACACTTTCACTTGTAGTGTTCCCAGTCAAAAATATCCAGCCTAAAAAAAATGGATGTTATGCTATATTATTACCAAATATTGGATTCAATCTATTTATCAACTTGTTTGCTTTCAATTAGCACGGATTTTGTCATTATTTTTTGGAACTGATTGATCGTAAGCCTCATTCATCTGAGCTTATGCTCCTCAGGCTTTAAATTAATGTTGCCAAAATTATCCATAAATCATGCATTTTTCATTCAAAAATGAATTAAGCCTACAATCAGTCAATTCCAAATAGAAGAAGAAGAAGAAGAAGAAAAAAAAAAAACCTGTGCGGATTGAAAGAAAACAAGTTGAAAAAAATTGAATCCAAGATTTGGTGATGAGCATAATAGAACATTTTTAAACAGTTTTCAAAAGGCCGCTCATTTTTGACTGTGAACACCAAATTAGGTGAAGGATTTTTAGCATAGCACAAGGGTTAAATGCTCGAGCTCTTTAAAGTCGAGTGGATTCTGACTGTCAACGTTTTTTAACGCAACTTTTTATTTCAAATTATAGCTATCATCCTTGGTGTGAACGGGCCTTTAGAATGATTTATGAAACTCTTTGTAGGTGTGAACTAATGAACTATGGGAAATGTGTAAATCCAATTGCAGAATCCATTTCTGCATGCATTAAATGATACAGGTTAGTGCAGCTGTCAGATGCGCAATAACTCTATACAGTGTTGGTTTTCTTCTGGCTTTGAACCCATGAAGTATTGCATAATATGAAAGAAGCATCATTGTTATGGAGCTTTAGAGCTGCTGTAGAGGTCTGGGTGTCTCTGTGAGAGGCATCGCTGTGTGCCAACCGGGCACAGGTGGCCCTGGTGTTGCGTCTGCCCTGTGAGGGGGCACCCAGGAGGTTCAGTGGAAGGGCAGCTCTGAATTAGAACGGTGTGTAAACAATTCCAGTCCTCTGAGAAGAGCGGGACAATGAGACACGGAATGCCCCCTGCTAATCGTCACTGCTGGGTAACCGGATCCGTGCGCGCTCTGCCTCGCTCTCTTTCACCTTACTGCACAGTAGGGCCTTTGTGCTGTTTGCTGCCCTTCTAAAGGTGCTATGAAAGGAGGATGAGGAAAGGTAGTGGTGGCCGAAGAGGGCAAAGGATGGGTGGAAAAGGTGATGAAAGGATCTGGAGGAGGACATGAGAGAAAGGGATGCAGGGATAGAAAGTCACTGAGGATAAATGAGGTGAGCAGAGTGCTTAACAACTGGTGGGTGATGAGCTGAAATTGGCGGTCTGTTTTGTCACAAACATCAGGGAAATAGCAATCTGAAATGCACATATAGTGCCGCAATAAATGAATGCATAGGTAGGATAGCAAAACAGACTTATCTGAAAAGGACAAGCTTGTTTTTGATATCAAAGGCGGTGTGTGGACTAAGTTAACCTCTGCCTCTCTCCTCAATTTGTTTGAGCTTTTTTTTTTTCTTTGTAGGCTTTTCATTGTATTATTATAAATTAGATGCAAATAAATGCCAGTGTGTGATTTTAACATTTTGTTTTTTTTGTTTAGTTTGTATAAATGGGTCAGTGACATCGGTCTTCAGTGACAGCTCATTTATTCTTTTGCTCTTTTAATTTATTAAAATCATATAGTATACAGTACAGTGACATGAATACGTGTGTGTGTGTGTGTGTGTGTAAAACACTCTCACACAGTGATAAAAGACAGAACAAGAGCCAGAGAGACACACAGAGGGCTATCTTCAGTCCCTGACAGAGCTTATCAATCACTGAAAAGTGAGAGTTCAACGCTTTGTAGACATATGTTCTTCATATGTTTTCTTATTGTGTATCTGAAATATTACTGTGCGTGTACAGTGAACACATTGCACACCAAATACATGAAGCCCACTTACTGTACAGCATATCAAGCAGAAAAGGTTATTATGTGGAACCAGAAGAATACAAAAAAAAAACTTGACATGGACATTTTTTTCTTGACCGTCATTAATAAACATGCACAAGGGAATAGTTCTTACTACCATGTTTATCCCTTTTTTGGTTTGATTACTCGCAATTTCTTCCATTCCTGTAATGTTTGGAAAGAAAAGACTGGTCAACTAAACGCACTTCAGTCTCTTTCGTCTTTTCATTTTTTTCTTTCTTATGTTGAGTACAAAAGAAGATAGTTTGAAGATTGTTGGTTGACGGTAGCCATTGGCTTCCATAGTGTTTTTTCCACACTATGGAAGTCAATGGCTACCGACAACTGTTTGATTACCAACTTTCTTCACAATATCTTCTTTTGTGTTCAACAGAAGAAGAAGAAAAAAACTCATACAGGTTTGGAACAACTTGAGGGTGAGTAAATAATGACAGAATTTTCATTTTGGGTTGAACAATCCCTTTAGTACAAGTTCCTTGGCTACCAAAACATTCCAGGCTCAATGTCAGAATCTGCCCTCTTTGGGAAAAAAAAAACATTCAGACAGTTTTCACGATGATAAAATGTAAACACAATTTGGTCAGCCAGTTTGAATCAATCCCAAGCTCACAAAATGTGAGAGATGCCTTCTGCCTCACAGAGGCCAGATGATGGAGGAAATGGTGAAAAAGAGAGAAACGGCTTGAGAAAAAGAGACACTTAAAGCTGTCTGCGGGACTATGTCTCAATCAGTGGCTCTGGAGAGTTCAAACATCTGTCTAGAAATGTGCTCTGTGTTTATGCATGAAAAACCAGAAAGGGCCGGCTTGACTTGCCTGCGGGCAGCAATAGTGCAAATGAGGGTGACATTTGAGTTA
Organism: Sinocyclocheilus grahami; assembly: GCF_001515645.1. Lineage (NCBI taxonomy): Eukaryota > Metazoa > Chordata > Actinopteri > Cypriniformes > Cyprinidae > Sinocyclocheilus > Sinocyclocheilus grahami. Next base: position 39,944 of record NW_015506218.1, on the reverse strand, counting down.
ATTGTGTGAATGTCAAGCTAACCTTTCACTACCGTGGAAACGTTTTGACACTGTTTTGAAGTGCCGATATAACATGGAAGCATCTCTTTCACTGTTTGTCTTATACAGTTGAACACGATAAGGAGTTTTTGCCCGTGAGGCGCCATCACAGAGAATTCCGATTTGACCTGTCCAAGATTCCGGAGGGTGAAGCGGTGACTGCTGCAGAGTTCCGCATCTACAAGGACTTCATTCCAGAGCGCTTTGACAATGAGACCTTCCGCATCAGTGTCTACCAGGTGCTGGAAGAACATTCGGACAGGTACATCTACACTGTATACCGTGGATATACAATATCAATTATATTTAGGGCTCTTAGGCAAGCAAACACACATCTGTCGGACACTAGGTGGCACTATAATAAGGTCCTTTGCATATTCTATTTTAACTCTAGTATCATTGGGGCTAGAATCTGTTTTTCTTTACTCTGAATCCTTGGGTCAAAATCTTAAAATAATGCTCTTGGCAGTTTTATTTCCGCCTATGAAAATTGTTTAGATTTTTATATATTTTTTTTACTTTATCTTCCAGGCTGTTCACCAGATCTTCACTAAAATTTGCATACACTAGCTAGGGACATTGCTGGCAAAAAGATGTTACTTATTTTTTTACATATTGACCTTTGTCTCCTGAATGCAATGTCTAAACTTAACAAAAATCTTTGTGCACATAGACCAGAGGGCTTTGAGGATGCATGTAAAGTTGCGCCAAAATTGCAAAACTGCAGCAACTAAAAATCCTTAGTAACACCGTAACCATCTGATCGGTGAAGTTAAATAATGGCATACATCTTCTTTGGTGGACGTCCTGACATATCCTCTAATATGACTCAGCTACATAAAAAATGTCCGCCAGTAGCCAATCAGATTTCGTAATGTTGAATCTGAATCATTTCAAAAATGGATATAATTGTAAATTGTGTGAAAACGAGTATGTGCACCACATTGTGTGACAATCTATAAATGTTTTTGCTAACAACTCTAGAATTCTAGTCTTCTGAATCCTAAAGTGCCCCCAAATCAGTTGATTATATATGCATATCCATTTTCCACAAGTAAACTTTTCCGCCATTGAGTTTTTAAAAAATGTTTTAGACTTGTCCTATAGTAAGCCATTAATGTGATTTGCACGAAATTTGGTGTGTATCATTTAGACATGCTCCTGACAAAATTGTATCAAAAGAATTTGGATTCATGTAATTGTTTAGCAGATAGAGGCTGATATGTTTTTGTCTGAGGCTCATAATGAATAATTAGCCTATATCTTGTGTATCATCCAAACTTCATGAAACTTGATATGTATTGTCAAGTCTCTACTGTCCTGTACAAGACAAAAATGGCAAAAATAATTCATAAAAAAACATGTACATGATAGACCCAGATACATAGTCTGGGTCATTTGTGTATGTGTGTGTGTGTGTGTGTGTGTTATCTTGTGTAGGTTTGTTCATATGTTTTCACTCTGTCTGTCAATGTTGGCATACCTAGTTAGTTTAGCTTCTATCAAGTGACAGATGAATTTGCACTAGAAAAAGTGATTGGACTTACAACCTTTGACATCAACAACAAAACTCTGCAGATTTTCCCTCCAAATCAGCATCAAAAATATGTCAAATGTCTGCAGATTCCTTGTGGGCCTGGGTATACTTTACTATTTTTTATGGTGGCTGTTTTTCACCTGTGACTTTTTTCCAAGGAAAATCCTTTCCTCTTGAGGGCTGTAATGCTCTCAACCCCTCTGGTCTGTAAACTCTGGACTCATTTGATTTGTGTTTCCTTCTATTTCCTCTAGCCGCACACACAATGCTCACTCTATCTAAGCATCCCAATGCAAACGTTACTGTTGCACCACACCATGTTTCCTATTCCGACTCAGCGGCTCTCCTCTCAAAGAATCAGTTGTGCACCACAGGGCTTCCCTTCACCGCACGTTTGGGACCTTCTAGAATATCGGCATGACCCGCGCTGTGAATTGGGTTCAAGAACGTCTAGCTCCTTCTACGCGCTGCTCGACCCCTCCTAAAGGCCTCAGTTGCCTCGACAGGTCTGTGGGGAACAACACTCCCCATTGTGCTCCCAGCAGGGAGATAAAAGAGACAGAAATGGAGGGATAAATGAGACTGGATTAGGCTGAGGCGGCAGATGTTGAGCAGAACAGGTGTTTGGAGAACACACACTGAGCACCGGAAATGCTCGGAGTCTCTGAAACGTCTGAAGTGTGTTCATGAGCTTCCAGTCGCTCCGCTTTCTCTTCCTGCAGCGATTCCCTTTTCTTTCATTGTATACTGCCTTTCAGTCTCGTTCTTACACTGTCGTCTTGTCTTGCTCTGATTTCCTCCGTTTGATTTAGTGCAGGGCAGCCACACTGTGAGATCAACAGCCTTTTATAAAGCCATTATTGTCAATTAAGGAAATGAAGTGCTCCCCAGGGCTTACCATCTGGAGCGAAGCGCTCTGTTTCTCGCTCTCCCATTTCTACAGTTAATTCACTCTTTCCCTCTGTTTCACTTTATCTGCCACCTTCTCCGTCTTTCAGTGTAAAGGCTCATTCCAATCAGTGCCTTGAAAATAGTTACGTTTTTAATTATCAGTGGTTTACTGTACAACATCAAGAGTTCATGAAAATTTGTTAAAGCAGTAAGGTGAAGTTTGATACGTTTCATAATTTTTGCAGTTCATCAGCATAATATATGTTTTTAGACCTGGATAAATTTGCTTTGATGCTTTCATTCATTTCATCTGTCGTAAGACTGTGGCGTTACTGTATGGAAGTCACCAGATGTTTTTCACTGCTATTATGTGAGTAGAAAAGGAGCTTGACAGAGTTGAAAGGTTATAATATAACATAATATAATATAATATAATATAATATAATATAATTTATTTTCTAAAAATATATTTAGTTTAAATAAATACTAAATATTTTTTATAATTATTATTATTATATAAATTACTTTATTAAATTGTGTTTTTATATTAAATATTGTTTTTATTTCCATTTAAATATTTTTTTATAAAAAGTTGAAAATTTGTTGTGTAATAGTTGTATAATATAATACAATTTAAAAAGTAAATTAAAAAGTTGTGTAATATAATAAACAAAATATAAGATAAAAACTGTTCACATCCTAAAAGAATGAGAATGACGTTTTAAGTTTTTAAGTTATGCAACTGAAAATCATTTTATGCAGAACCTGTGGGTACAGCTTTTATATAAATTATATAAAATATATAATTAATTAATAATTATATAGAGTTTTTAATCCTATATAAATATTTATTTCTAATTAAAATATGAACATTCGTTTATTAAAATATGAAAAAATATATAGTAAGGGAAAGTTCGAAACATTTCATAATTTTTGCAGTTCATCAACAGGTATAAGATATGTTTTTAGACCTGGATAAATGTAATTTTGTTGTAAGACTGTGGTGTTACTGAATAGAAGTCACAGGATGTTGTTCACAGCTATTATGAGAGTAGAAAAGGAGCTTGACCGTATTCTTTGTTCATACAGACAGTATTCAAGCTGCTCATGTAAGCTATTGTATGAACAGGATAATTCAAAAGTCACACCTTTATATCATTCTTTGTATCAGGATGCCACTGATTGTATTTTTCTTTTGGTTCACTTCACTTGCCTTCCATCTCTCACCTCTTTTACATCTTTGATTGGATACGAATGTCATTCTAGATATCTGTCACTGATTCTGTTGGCTCGCACACACAGTGCAGCAGTTAGCTGGCCACAGATCACCCCAGAGGCATTTCTTAAAGTGTTTGGTTGACAAACACAAAGTTTGGAGTTCAAGGCCTTGGGGAAAGAGCTGGATACAGTTCAACTGACACAAGAAAGATAGCATCATCTGAATGCCTCAGATTTTTGACCTTTTTGACTCGAAGGCCTAACACAATATTCAAAGCTCCCCTTCCATATACACTAAGATGTTTCTGCTGTAATTATGACAAAGTTTCTTGTTTGAAAACTTTTTTTATTGATATGTTGAATTAATTAATGTGCTTAATTTATTTAGTATATGATCTACGATTCATTTTGTGGTACTAGAAGTTACAGTGTATGAATATATACAGTATATACTGTATATATATATATATATATATATATAAGTTACTGATAGAGTGTTATTTTAATATTATTGATATACTGTTATATTTGTTTTGTGTTTTTATTTTTATGTTAATGTTTTTGAATTAGTTATTTGTATTATTATATTTTTGTTTTAATTTTAATTAATGAAGTTTAAGTAATTTTGTGTTTTTTCATTTTATTAGTTTTTTTTATATGTCAATATCGTTTTTATGAAGTTTTATCTTCTAGTTTTAGTTAATTTATTTTATTATAACTTAAACTAAGCTTAAAATGAGAAATGTTGCCTTGGCAACTATAGTGGACATAAATTAAGTTACATGTTTTTATATTTTATTTTATTTCAGTTAATGTTTATATTATTTCAAACAATTTTTTATGCGTTTAATTTTAGTTTTAGTTAACAAGAGTAATAACTCTGGTTCTGACACCGCTAAACAACTGAAATCCCACATATGTGGAAATGACATATATAATATAAATATGCTACTTTTCTCTTGTGCAAATGCTCATTTGCTCTCTCTCCATCAGGGATTCAGATTTGTTCCTGTTGGACTCGCGGGTGATCTGGGCAGCAGAAGAGGGTTGGCTGGTGTTCGACATCACAGCCACCAGTAACCACTGGGTGCTGAACCCGGGCAGGAATCTGGGCCTGCAGCTGGCTCTGGAAAATTTGGATGGCAAGTGAATGTGCACATGCCGGAGGTCACAGGGGTCAAAATAGGAAACAAGTACATCGTGTTGCATCACAGACAGAGACTGCTTAGGCTGCAGAGACTTTCTTAGCCCATGCTGCAGAGCACTCGGCTTGTTTTGCCTTTGCTTTTGTGTGCCGTTAAGTTCAATGCAGTTCAGTTCAGTAAATGTTTACAGTGTCTTTGAAAGGCAATTTATTACAATGCATTTACAGGCCATTCAAAGAAAACATCTAAAGTGGGGTCCAAAAGTCTGAGACCACTACAGAAATGCTTCTATACTTTTTTTTTTTTTTTTTTTTACAATTTAAAGGGATAGTTCACCCCCCCAAAAAAAATTACCCCATGATTTACTCACCCTTAAGCCATCTAAGTGTATATGACTTTCTTTTTTTAGATGAATACAATAAGAGTTATATATAAAAAATGGCCTGGCTCTTCCAAGCTTTATTATGGCAGTGAATGGGTGTTGAGATTTTGAAGTCCAATAAAGTGCATCCATCCATCATAAAAGTACTCCACATGGCTCCGGGGGGTTAATGCATAAATTAGGTTGAATGGGGGGCTGTAAGTAAATGGAAAAAAGATAGGCTCCAAGTGTTATTTCAAATGCTGAATGTTTTCCTACATAATTTCCAAAAGGCTGTTAGGGCTGCTAAGCATACATTTTTATCTGATACCATTGTAAATAACTCACACTGTTCTAGAATGCTCCTCTCGACTATTGATTCTGTCTTAAACCCTCCTGTTAAGACTTTATCAGTGATCTCTTCTTTTGTGTGAAAATTTTCTTAACCTTTTTTTTTTGGCAAAATCAATCCTACTCAAGATGAAGTTTTTGCCTTGATACAGCTTGTACTTGATCACTTTATTTTGCTTCAAAATCTCAACCACCATTCACTGCCATTATAAAGCTTGGAAGAGCCAGGACATTTTAAATATAACTCTTGATTGTATTCGTCTGAAAGAAGAAAGTCATATCCTGATGGCTTGAGGGTGAGTAAATCATGGGGTGATTTTCATTTTTGGGTGAACTATTCCTTTAATTGTTGTTGTTGTCAATAGAAATTATATAATCCAAATAACAAATTGATTGAAAAGTTGACCTGCAAAATTAACATGAATCTCATAACATCTTAGAATTTTGTTTTTTCTCTTTTTTTCTTTAATGGCAGCAGCACTTGAGCTGCATGCAATTTGTGTCAAACCTGATGATTTGGAGCCACTGCACAACCCACGCAAGGAAGATAATTCTGCAAATAGCTGCAATTGCAGGTTTTCAAACAGAGATGGCGACAATGAGGCAAAACTTACGGACTGTAGCTTTAAATAGCACATTTAAAATTATAATCAAGTACTTTACATGTTTTATGTTATTCAACATATCAAAATGAGTGTACTTCTTTAAAGCACAACAAAAGATTATTAAAACATAATAATTTACAATGTACTTTAAAGCAAAACTTTTAATTTGACTTTATATAAAGTGCACTTTTTAAAAGTGTACTTAAGTGTGTTAAGAAACAGTTATAAAAAGTGAACTCTCTTTAAATTAAAGTGGCTTTTTATTTCGTTAATATTATATTATCTACAAGTACAGTTTTTAAAAAGATACTTTTAAAATTTGAAGTACACTACAAGTGTACATTCAATACAGTTAAGTGCACTTCTTTTTCACAAGGGTCTTCAGCTTCAATAGAAGATGATCGACCATTTGTACAAAGATCCACATGATCAATTTGATCAAATGAAAAATGATGCACAATCTGAAATGTTCATTATTAATTATATTGAATTTCAATGTAGTCTCAAACCTTTAGAACCCACTGTATATATATATAATCTGAAAGAGGAAGAACCAGTCAAATGTACACAAATGAACCTAGAAAGGTGCTAATGATCTGACTCTTCATCAGCTAACCTTGAGATTCAAGACCACTAATTCAAGATAATGCACAGAACTGATCTGTCATAATCTAGATGGTTTGATCACTAATGCTTGCTCTGGAGTTTCAGCAGAAATCACTATTAAGAGTGTAGTTTAGTCTAAGATCAATGCTTGGTCTGGATGTCCTAAACAAGTTCTAACTAATGCAGAATTGAACCTACTATGTTTTTCACTCACATACTTAATTGCCAGCCGCAGTGGGAGTGTGTTTTGTACTGAATCTGCGTGAGTAGGATGGTGTGTGTGTGTGTACAGGATGTTACAGGTTTTAAGTGTTAGCATGAAAACAGGTGCAGTGTATTATGGAGCACACATAGATCAACATGCTTGTCGAGACATGCTTGCGGGACGCCTACCCTGTCGCCGTAGGCAACCGGCAACCCTGGCTTTACCTCAGCGTGGAGACAGAGAGAACATTCCTTCCTCTTTGCAGGAAACACACACACACACACACACGCACACGCACGCGCACGCGCACGCGCACACACACACACACACACACACACACACACACACACACACACACATTAAAGCTGGTGTGTAGGTAAAAGGAGTCCGCGCAGTGGGAGTGTGTTTTGTACTGAATCTGCGTGAGTAGGATGGTGTGTGTGTGTGTACAGGATGTTACAGGTTTTAAGTGTTAGCATGAAAACAGGTGCAGTGTATTATGGAGCACACATAGATCAACATGCTTGTCGAGACATGCTTGCGGGACGCCTACCCTGTCGCCGTAGGCAACCGGCAACCCTGGCTTTACCTCAGCGTGGAGACAGAGAGAACATTCCTTCCTCTTTGCAGGAAACACACACACACACACACACGCACACGCACGCGCACGCGCACGCGCACACACACACACACACACACACACACACACACACACGCACACGCACGCGCGCGCGCACGCGCACACACACACACACACACACACACACACACACACACACACACACATTAAAGCTGGTGTGTAGGTAAAAGGAGTCCAGAATGGCACAGAGACCGAAACAGATGTAAGTGCAGGAATTTTCTGAGTAAACAGGGAACTAAAAGTGCACTTGAGAGCAAGAGAGATTACACAAAATAAACATCAGAAATGGCATATTCTTGGAGAAAACACACACTCTCTTACACAATTCTCTTGTTTTATAAGACTGTGACCGTCTAAGACACAAACTGAATATTATATAATGCATATTACACGATTTATTAGGCCACAGGGCTCTGACAAAATTAAAGATTGCTAAACTGTCTCGTTGAGTGATGTGTGGAACTCTCTTAAGAAACGATTCGCAGAAACACAAACGGAAAAAGTTTGCTTCCTGCTACACAGGTGAAAAACATCTTTCAAGGGCCCTGTATAACTTCTCTTCTGCGATTTGTACCTGTCAGCATTTCCACTAACAATTTCAAGACGTTGTTCTGTCCTCTCAGATCTCAGAGAGAAAAGAAATGAGTAATTAATTTTAAATGAATGATGCATTGTGTCTGCATATGTGCTGAAATCTCTCTGTCTCATCCTGCAGGTCAGAGCGTGAACCCATGGGTGGCGGGGCTGGTGGGCCGCAGTGGCCCCCAGAGCAAACAACCCTTCATGGTGGCCTTCTTTAAAGCCACAGAGGTCCACATCCGCAGCATCCGCTCCGCACAGGGCGGCAACAAGCAACGCAATCCCAACCGCTCCAAAACCACCAAGGGCCAGGAGGCACTGCGTGTAGCCAATATCGCAGGTGTGTGTGTGTTTGAGTACAGATGTGTGAAGGCAGGTGAAGAAAAACAAATGCAAGGATAGCAGTAACAACCAGAAAGAAAGGTACTTAAAACAATACCATGCTAAACTATTTTTCCATGGTAATTTTTGCTTAGTGATGATTTCCTCACTACAAACTAGGACACCCTTGTTGAATGTGCACTTGTATATATATAGTATACTGTATATATATATATATATTAAGTACATTTTTAAAAGTTTACTTTGTAATATTGTCAAATATATATATAAAAAGTTTTACTTTAACGTACGTTTAAAAAAACATTGTTTTAATAATCTTTTGTTGTGCTTTAAAGAAGTACGCTTATTTTGATGTATTGAAAACATGCCAAAGCACATGTAAAGTACTTGATTATTAACTGTGTGTTATTTAATATTACACTGAAACACAACACATACAAGTTTCAATAGAAATTACATTCAAGTATATTTTAGTTTATCATAAATGCTTGTCAGTATTCAGCAGTACACTTGAACCATATTTCAAAGCAAATTAAATAATGTAATTACATATAAAGATGTTTTTAAGTCCTACTTAAGTGGTTTAATAAAAGCACTCCAAAGTTCAACTAATTACATTTAATATAAATTTCAACTATAATTTATTTTAATTCAACCGAAAATAACAAGCAATTAAGTGTCTGATAACATTACATTCAGTTCACACTTAAGTATAACATTTCCTTAATTTGTACTCTTAGTTAAAATATGCTGTGTGTGCTTCTTTCTCACAAGGGCTGTCAACAGAATATTTTATCAATAAATTATTTATTCACTAACCAAAAAGGTAACGATGGTCCACCCAAAAATGTAAATTCCGTCAGCGTTTACTCCCCCTCGTGTCATTTTAAACCTGTGTGCTGGTTTAAATAATAATCTGTAATAATCTTCACAGCTCAAACTCCAAAAAAATACAATTAAACAGTCCTCTGAAGCCTTATGAAAGCTTTTTATGAGAAACTTGTCAAAACTAACAGCGTGCAGGTTTGGTTTCAATATGGTATGTGACCCTGGAGCACAAAAGCAGTGTTAAGTCGCTGGGGTATATTTGTAGCAATAGCCAAAAACACTGTATGGGTCAAAATTATTGATTTTTCTTTTATGCCAAAAATCATTAGGATATTAAGTAAAGATCATGTTCCATGAAGATATTTTGTAAATTTCCTACTGTAAATATATTAAAACTTCATTTTTGATTAGTAATATGCATTGCTAAGAACTTCATCTGAACAACTTTAAACGTGATTTTCTCAATATTTCGATTGTTTTTGCACCCTCAGATTCCAGATTTTCAAATAGTTGTATCTCGGCCAAATACTGTCCTATCATAACAAACCATATATCAACGGAAAGCTTATTTATTCAGCTTTTCAGATGATGTATAAATCTCAATTTCGAAAAATTGACCCTTATGACTAGTTTTGTGGTCCAGGGTCACATAATAATTTTCATTTTAAGCTGAACTATCCCTTTAAGGCAAAGGAGAAGCAGAGCTGAATTGTGTGTGTGTTCATGTGTTTCCTATTACTCTGTGATTCTCTGCAGGTTATTTTGCACAGTAATAGCATTACAGTGTTAAATGGATGTTAAATGAATCTGGGTCGATGTTATGCATAGGTATGAGGGTTATAAGTATTCCAGACGACTTCAGTGACCTATACCTCATATTTCCCCATGCCTCTCACAGTTTAACGTTAGCTTCAGCACCCCTTCACACATTTTAACTCAGACAGTGTCCATATTTGAAATACTTTCAGCTGTTTGACTAACAGACATAGACCTAATCATGCAAACTTTTGATTTTTGAGCTTTATTTGATAATATTATCATTATTAAAATACATTATAAAATTCTGTAAAAGGTTTCTTTACTCTTCAGTAATCCTCTCTCTCTCTTTGTTTTCAGAGAACAGCAATGCGGATCAGAAGCAGGCCTGTAAGAAACACGAGTTGTATGTTAGTTTTCGAGACCTTGGATGGCAGGTGTGTTATTCCTCACCCCTTCATTTCTCTCTTCAGACCCTCTTTTTTGTAATTGCCATTTGTAATTGTCAGAAAATCATTAAAAGAGCAAATATATAGACTACCATTCAAAAATGTTGGGGTCGGTAAGTTTTTTTCATGTTTTTGAAAAAAAAGTATCTTCTGCTTACAAAGGCTACATTTATTTGATGTTGAAAAAATACAGTAAAAAACAGTAATATTGTGAAATATTATTAGAATTTAAAATAACTGTTTTCTGTTGTAATATATTTTAAAATCAAATTTATTTCTGTGATGATCAAAGCTGAATTTTCAGCATCATTACTCCAGTCTTCAGTGTCACATGATCCTTCAGAAATCATTCTAATATGCAGATTCACAGATTCAATCTTGAAAACAGTTAATATTTTTTGGGAAACCATTATTCATTCATTCATTCATTCATTCATTATTTATAAAGCACATTTAAAAACAACCCAGGGTTGACCAAAGTGCTGTACAGATAATAGAAGTCAAATAAAGATACAAATGATAATATCTCAATATATCTCTTCATGTAAACAAAATAATAATGATAATAAATTAGAAATCCACACTAAGCAAATGCGTTTTAAGTTTTGATTTGAAAGAGGAAAGTGATGACACCATTCGGATCGAAACCGGTAGGCTGTTCCAGAGTTTGGGGCCTACTGTCGCAAAAGCTCGGTCTCCACGATGTTTTAACCTCGATCTACACACAGAGAGCAATCCAAGGCTGCCTGATCTAAGTGACCTAGAAGGATTGTGATAATGTAAAATGTCAGAAAGATACGCTGGTGCTAGGCCATGTAATGCTTTAAAAACAAAAACTAGAATTTTAAAATCTATTCTCAGTTTGACTGGTAGCCAATGCAGAGAAGTTAAGATGGGAGAGATATGATCAAATTTTCGACTGTCAGTCAGCAGCCTGGCTGCAGCATTTTGTACCATTTGAAGACACCCGATGGATGATTGATTTACAGCATAATAAAGTGAATAGCAATAATCAAGGCGTGAAGTAATAAATGCATGGATAACTTTTTCAAAGTTCTTTAAAGAAAGAACAGGTTTGACTTTTGCGAGACGTCGTAAATGATAAAAACAGGATTTAACAACAGAATTAATTTGTTTATCGAACTTGAGACCTGAATCAAACAACACACCTAAATTTTTCGCACATGGAGTAACATGAGAGCTTAAGTCGCCAAGGTCCAGATCACCAAAATCATAGGAATCACTTGGACCAAACAGCATAACTTCGGTTTTATTCTCATTTAAGGCTAAGAAATTCTGTGTAAGCCAAATTTTAACCATGTAAACAAGCTAGCAGAACTTCTATGGAACTTGAATCATTATGTTTAAGAGGAAGGTATAATTGGGTGTCATCGGCATATAGATGGAAAGATACTCCATATTTGGAAAAGATGGAACCCAATTATAATTTTTTTTTTCATGATTCTTTGATGAACATATAAGTTTAAAGAACCATTAACGCATTTCATTGAAATATAATTCTTGTGTAATACTGTAATGTATTTACTGTTATGCACATGTGCACTCTTCGTAAACGGCGTTTATTGAGGACGCGTTAAAATGTATCGATTAAAATGTATATACTGTATATTTAAATAGAATGGAAGAGATAGCTTGTACTGCATATTAGCTTGCTTATTGTGCCCAAGAGCATCATTTATTTAAGTCCATATGTCTTACTAACAAGAAACTATGCTTCTAACCACAGATCGAGAGCGGTAGTTCCAACCACGCTAAGTTTGAGATGCTGTTTGCGAGTGCTCGTTTGAACTATGGTTTCGGGAAACACCAAATCGTTGAACTATGTTGGTAACAACGGAACTTGTGACCACAGTTGGTTAGCAATGCTTTTGGGGAAACGCACCCCTGCTTAGGATGGATAGACCACCAGCCTAGAACCAGCAACAAACCAGCTAAAATATTCCAAAAGCCAGCTTAATGGGTTTAACCTGATTTTTTCCCTAGGTTTCCTCTCTCAGCTCTGTTCTTTTTCCTTCTCACACGACATTCCACTTTATCTCTCACTGTGTTTATGGCTCAGACTATTTTATGAGTCTGCGTAGCTCAAGTCAGTCGCTCCATTAGGCTGCATTACCTCAAGAGCACGAGCACCAGCAGTCAAGCAAAGATAGGAGAACCTCGTTTCTGTTTACACACAGATAGTCTTGCCACCTGTAGCATATCTGTCTCTCCTGCTGGATCATGGCACTTAAACATTCACTCAGAGCAGCTGGCGAGGACTCTAAGACCCTGGCTCTAGCATGTGGGTTTAAATTCTCCCCAAATTCCCTTTTGAATTATAACATTTTACACATACTTTAACACGAGTGCGGAATACAATTACGCATTATTGTGATATTTTGGTTCACAATCGGAGTGATCTGAGGTATAGAATGCTTTACGAAAATGAAGACCATCTGGTTGGGAAAGATCTAGCTCAGGCTTTATGACTGATTTGTGCTCTGTCCACCTTTCAGGATTGGATTATAGCTCCTGAAGGATATGCTGCATATTACTGTATGGGAGAATGTGCCTTTCCTCTCAATTCCTACATGAACGCCACAAACCATGCCATCGTACAGACATTGGTAAGACCTTCACCATCTACACATCTAACCTGGCTCCAAAATGTACTTTTTACCCCAGCTGCCAATCATAAATACCATGTTTATTCATTAATCAAAAGTGACAATAAAGGCATTTATAATTACTTATATAATGTGTATTAACACCTATATATTATAAAAGTCACACATTTCTTGCAACAGCAATATCAGTTTAATCAAAAATCACATAAATTGTCAAATCAAAGAAATTAATACTTTTATTTAGCAAGGATTCATTAAATTGATCAAAAGTGACAGTAAAGGCATTTATAATGTAAAAAAAAAAATCAATCAATCAAATGCTGTTTGAACTTTGCATTCATCAAAGAATCCTGAAAAATGTCTCACAGTTTCCACAACAATATTAAGCAGCTCAACTGTTTTCAACACTGATAATAAGAAATATTTCTTGAGCAGCAAATTAGCATATTAGAATTATTTCTGAAGGATCATATGACTGAAAATTCAGCTTTGCATCACCATGACAATTTACAATATATTCACATAGAAAATAGTTATTTTAAATTGAAATAATATTTTACAATATTAGATTTTTTTTCAATCTAATACAACCTCAATTCCAGAAAAGTTGGGACATTTTGTGAAATGCCAGAAAATCAAGAATATGTTATTTGTTCATTCTCTTCAACCTTTATTTAATTGACTAAAGTACAAAGAAAGAAAAAATTCCAATGTTTTTACTGAGCAACTTATTATTTTGTAGATATAAACACATTTTGATTTTGATGGCTGCAACATACTCCAAAAAATTGGGACAGAGGCAAATTTAACACTTTGTCACATCAACTTTCCTTTTATTTACAATGTTTAATTGCTTGGGAATTGAGGATACTAACTGTTAACGTTTTGCAATCAAAATCTTTGTCCAATCTCTCTTGATACAAGACTTCAGCTGCTCAACAGTCTGTGATTGTCATTGTCTGATTCTCCTTTTCATGACCGGTCATACATTTTCAATAGGAGACAGATCTGGACTGATCTAGCACATTCACACTGCGTCTACGAAAGCATGCTGTTGACATGCAGAATGAGACCTGGCATTCTCCTGATCTAATAGCCAAGGACTTCCCATGAAAGATGTCATCTTGATGGCAGTATATGTCTCTGTACAATCCCACTATATGCCTCCATGTCAATGGGTCAATGGTACCTTCGCACATATTCCAGTCACCCATGCCATTTGCTCTGCTGCAGCCCCATACCACGACAGACGTTTGCTTTTGCATCTGTTGCTGATGAAAGTCTGGATGGTCCCTTTGGTCTTTGAGACTGAGAACTCGACGTCCATTTTTCCTAGAAACAAGTTGAAATGTGAACTCATCTGAGCACAGCACACATTTACACTGTCTTGTTGACTATCTGAGATGAGCTCTGGCCCAGAGAACCCCGCAGCATCACTGCATAGAACTGATGTTTAGCTTTCTCCTAGAGTAAATGTTTATTCATTAATCAAAAGTGACAATAAAGGCATTTATAATTACTTATATAATGTGTATTAACACCTATATATTATAAAAGTCACACATTTCTTGCAACAGCAATATCAGTTTAATCAAAAATCACATAAATTGTCAAATCAAAGAAATTAATACTTTTATTTAGCAAGGATTCATTAAATTGATCAAAAGTGACAGTAAAGGCATTTATAATGTAAAAAAAAAAATCAATCAATCAAATGCTGTTTGAACTTTGCATTCATCAAAGAATCCTGAAAAATGTCTCACAGTTTCCACAACAATATTAAGCAGCTCAACTGTTTTCAACACTGATAATAAGAAATATTTCTTGAGCAGCAAATTAGCATATTAGAATTATTTCTGAAGGATCATATGACTGAAAATTCAGCTTTGCATCACCATGACAATTTACAATATATTCACATAGAAAATAGTTATTTTAAATTGAAATAATATTTTACAATATTAGATTTTTTTTCAATCTAATACAACCTCAATTCCAGAAAAGTTGGGACATTTTGTGAAATGCCAGAAAATCAAGAATATGTTATTTGTTCATTCTCTTCAACCTTTATTTAATTGACTAAAGTACAAAGAAAGAAAAAATTCCAATGTTTTTACTGAGCAACTTATTATTTTGTAGATATAAACACATTTTGATTTTGATGGCTGCAACATACTCCAAAAAATTGGGACAGAGGCAAATTTAACACTTTGTCACATCAACTTTCCTTTTATTTACAATGTTTAATTGCTTGGGAATTGAGGATACTAACTGTTAACGTTTTGCAATCAAAATCTTTGTCCAATCTCTCTTGATACAAGACTTCAGCTGCTCAACAGTCTGTGATTGTCATTGTCTGATTCTCCTTTTCATGACCGGTCATACATTTTCAATAGGAGACAGATCTGGACTGATCTAGCACATTCACACTGCGTCTACGAAAGCATGCTGTTGACATGCAGAATGAGACCTGGCATTCTCCTGATCTAATAGCCAAGGACTTCCCATGAAAGATGTCATCTTGATGGCAGTATATGTCTCTGTACAATCCCACTATATGCCTCCATGTCAATGGGTCAATGGTACCTTCGCACATATTCCAGTCACCCATGCCATTTGCTCTGCTGCAGCCCCATACCACGACAGACGTTTGCTTTTGCATCTGTTGCTGATGAAAGTCTGGATGGTCCCTTTGGTCTTTGAGACTGAGAACTCGACGTCCATTTTTCCTAGAAACAAGTTGAAATGTGAACTCATCTGAGCACAGCACACATTTACACTGTCTTGTTGACTATCTGAGATGAGCTCTGGCCCAGAGAACCCCGCAGCATCACTGCATAGAACTGATGTTTAGCTTTCTCCTAGAGTAAAAGAGATTCACGTTGCATTTACTGATGCAGTGGCAGACTGTGTTCAGTTACAGCAGTTTACTGAAGTACTCCTGAGCCCATGTGGCTATATTTAACACTACAGCATGAAGGTTTCTTATGCAATGCCATCTGAGGACTCAAAGGTCATGCACATTTAACTGAGATTTCCTGCCTTGCCCTACACAGACTGAGATTTCTCTGGATTCCTTAAATCTTTTCACAATATTATGTATGGTAATTGGCGAAAGACCTAAATTCTTTGAGATTTTGCATTGAGAAATGTGATTTTTTATTTGTTTGAGACTTATCTCATGAAATTTGGCACAAAGTGATGAGCCATGATCCAGCTTTGCTTTCAAAGACTGAGATGCTCCTTTTATACCCAAACATGATACCCTCAGCTATTACCAATTCACCTGCTTACTGTGAACTGCTTCAAAACAGTTTAATTTGGATATTCTATAACCTTTTCACTTTTATTTCACCTCTGTCCCAACTTTTTTGTTTAGTGTGTTGCAGCCATCAAAATCAAAATTTGTTTATATTTACAAAATACATTTATGTTAAGGCTTAATATAAGGTAAATGATGTCTCTTACTGAAAAATGTAGTAGAAAACCATTTGACATCATTGAAATAATGACGCCCCCCATAGTCCAAAATATGTATAAAACGATGTTGATTTTTAAAAATAATGTAAATCTTTCATGGGTTTTCTACTACATATTTCAATAAGAGACATCATTTACTTCATATTAAGTCTTAATATGTTCCCTTTAACAAGTCACAGATTCTTGATTTTATTTACAAAATGTCTTTTCTGGATTTGGGGTTGTAAATGCTATCTTGGTGAGCATAAGAAAAATCTGTATGCTATATAATTGTAATAAATATACTTTGACGAAGTGGTCCTGACTGAAACACAAGTTGTGACAGAAATTTTTAATCATGCACATCACTGAGTCGGACTGTCATTCTTACAATTTGACTAACATAAAACTACCGTCTACCATAAGTAAAGTACTTTTGTTTTGACCTTCACATTTTTTTCTCAGGTTCACTTCATCAACCCCGAAATGGTTCCAAAACCATGCTGCGCCCCTACACAACTCCATGCCATCTCCGTCCTGTATTTCGACGACAGCTCCAATGTCATCCTGAAGAAATACCGCAACATGGTGGTCAGAGCGTGTGGCTGCCACTAGAGTCCTATCACACACACACACATGCACACACACGCACACGCGCACGCGCGCACACACACACACACACACACACACACA
>NW_015506218.1:17889-22318 GCF_001515645.1 Sinocyclocheilus grahami | reverse complement strand
TCACACACACACACACTCACACACACACACCCACACACACACACACACACAGCCAGACAGACAGAGACAGACAAACAGTCACACATCTGACTGCTCCTCATTTGCATATAAAAAGGAGAATCCACAAGTTCCCAGCGAAACCATATGAAGATCTCAGGCCAATTCCAGGATTTTGTTTACCATGGACAATGTGCAAAATGATATATATGTACAACAAATAATGTTTTAAGTATGGCAAAAAAGTGAAAGGAAATTTCCTCAAATAACCTCTCTTACACAAACACCAACATATAGAAGCATTTCAAGGTCCTGGAGTGGCCTAGCCAGTCTCCAGATCTCAACCCCATAGAACATCTTTGGAGGGAGTTGAAAATCCGTGTTGCCCAGTGACAGCCCCAAAACATTACTGCTCTTGAGGAATGGGCCAAAATACCAGCAACTGTGTGTGAAAACCTTGTGAAGACTTACAGAAAATGTTTGACCTCTGTCATTGCCAACAAAGTGTATATAACAAAGTATTGAGATGAAATTTTGTTATTGACCAAATACTTATTTTCCACCATAATTTGCAAATAAATTCTTTAAAAATCCTACAATGTGATTTTCTGGATTTTTTTTTTCTCATTTTGTCTCTCATAGTTGAGGTATACCTATGATGAAAATTACAGGCCTCTCTCATCTTTTTAAGTGGGAGAACTTGCACAATTGGTGGCTGACTAAATACTTTTTTTCCCCACTGTACATGCTCACATGTACACACTTCTATATGATACTTGTGCTTTCTACTGTGTAAATAGTTTTTCAATGAAACAAAAGTGTATTTATTTTCCTGGTCTTCCAACATGGAGTATAAAACATCCTTGTCTTTTGGTCTTTTTTATTTATTTATTTTTATATATGTCTTCCACACTGTTAAAAGACATTGTCCAAAACAATTCAGGTAAAATTAGATATTTTTGAAAACGTAATCATTCCATGTTAAAAAAATCCAAAATATGGGATTACCTGCTGCCAAATGAAAATTATGTCATCATTTATTCACCTTCATGTTGTTCCAAACCTGTATCATTTTCTTTCTTCTGTTGAACACAAAAGATGATATTTTGAAGAATGTTGGTAACCAAACAATTGCTAGTAGCCATTGACTTCCATAATATATATTTTTTCATACTTTGGCAGTCAATTGGGACCACAACTGTTTGGTTACCAGCATTCTTCAAAATGTCATCTTTTGTGCTCAACTGAAGAAAGAAACTCATACAGGTTTGGAACAACTTCAGGCTGAGTAAATGATGCCAATTTTCATTTATGCGTGAACTGTCCCTTTAAGAAAATTAATATAAATACTTCTTTATAATAAGCGGATGAGACTGATTGGTTGACTCCTCCACTGCCTTTCAAACCTGGTTCCTGCTATTTCGTTCGCTTGCCTTAAGTTGAAGGCAGAGTACATTCCCTTCTTCTTTCCACAGAGGGGCATTTAGTAGGAGCATGTGAGGTGAGGATATCATTCCAGACTCTGATAGTGTTTTACTGCAGGCCTAGCCCAATAAATACGTTTGAATAAACACAGGCTGTTCTCTCAGTACAGCAAGCACCTCATAGCCCAGCGGTGACCTGAGACCTGCGGCCTCCACATGTGTGTGTATTAGCGAGGACACGCACATATAGCATCTCTCAAAAATCCCAAAGGAATGCTAATGGCATTTCTATCCATATATCATTTGCAACTAACTCTTATAGAATCAAACCAGAATCCTCTAATAATATCTTATACATTTAGTATTGGTAGACAAATCCCATTTGCATTTTCTTGCTCTCTACTTGAGCAAAAGGTGGTTCAAATGTAAAATAAAATGAAAACACTAACAAATATGTACTACTAATAATGGTTAGTCTCTAAACGTAACAATTAAAGGGGAAAGTGAGAACTCAAGTTTCCCATTTGCATGCAAGATGTTTTCTGTGCTAATCACAAATGCATGTTTGTGAAGCATCAGGAGGACCGGCTAATCCGGCCTTGTCACTGTAAGCTTGCTCCAGCAGTGCTTTAGTGTGGCTTTAGCAGTCGTGCCGACAGCAGATTGTGCACGTGTACTGTCTGTGCATTAGTAAGAAAACTAACTACTGAGGATAATGTTTTTTAAATTTTAACGGAAAAAAGTAAAACTACAGTGAAACATGTTGAAAATCTATATTATAGTTAACAAGACAATGCATGTATATTTACGTAGAGTAAAATATTTTGAATACTATTTTTAAAAAGTAAAGTACTTACTTTTTTGTCTGTGTGAAAAGAGTTATGAACACCGGTTGCAAGATGAAGTATAAAATAACAGTCACATTGTAAAGTCACAATTATGAGAAATAGTTGTAATTTTATAATAAATAGTAAAATTGTGAGATATAAAATTTGTAATTGTGAGAAAAAAAGTAATTATTGTGAAATATATTCATGCTGTGAGATATAAAGTCACAATTATAATTGCACAAGAAATATGCATGCAATCCTGAGATAAATTGACAGTTAAGAGAAATAACGTTGCATTTGCATAAACTAAATCATAATTGTGAAAAATAAAGTCAAATTGTGAGAAATAGCTGCAATAATAGAAAGTTATAATTACGAGATATAGTCACAATTATGAGAAATAGTCACAATTTAGTACTATGAGATACAAAATTTGTAATTATAAAATAGTGATTATCGTAAGGTACAGCATATCCACACTGTGAGATATAAAGTTGTAGTTATGAGAAATAATGCCACAATTATGATAATTGTAATTGTGATAAAGTAAGTTGCAGCTATGAGATATATTCACAATTCTGAGAAATAAAGAAAAAAAAAACAGTAAATCGCAATTGCCAGATATAAAGTCACACTGTGAGAAATAGATACAATAATGGAAAATAAAGTTGCAACAATTACGAAAAAGGTTTCACAACTGTATGGAATAGTCATAAGATTCACATAAAATTGTGAGAAAAAGTCATAATTGTGACATTCATACTGTGAGATACAAGGTCACAATTATGAGAAATAACGGCAAAATGAATTGCAATTGCAAAAAACAGAGAACTGTGAGAAATAAAGTTGCAATTGTAAGATATAAAGTCACATTTGGGATTTAAACACAGTTGCAGTTAGAAACAAGCTGCAGTTGTGAGACATAAAGTTACAATTGCCTTTTTATTTTTTACTCTGAGGTGGAAACAGGCTTCCATAGTTATTGGACTGAGAATGTGATAACATTTAATACAGAGACAGACAGGAAAGTAGAGGCACATCACCCCAGACCAATCCAACACCTTCATCAAGACAAGCTCTTCTCACCGGCTTCTTTCTGCTTTCTCTCTCTCTCCCTCTCTCATATCCACTCTCCAACATCCTGTTTATAGTGGAGCTGTTTCAGATTAGCATTAGCTCCGTGCCACCCGCAGACATCTAAATACAGGCCATGTGTGTGTGTGCGAGGTCATGATCCGCACTCCCACTTTCTCTTTCTGAGGCAAGGGGCACAGGCTGCCCGAGAGATCTCTTCTTCCTCATCTCATCTCCCTCGCTCTGCCCTCCACTGAACCTCTGCTCCCTCCTCTGCTCTCAGCAATGCGGGGTCAGAGGTTAATGGGGTGGTAATGTGGGACTAAGAGGGAAAATCTCTATGTTATCCCCCCACCCCTCACCAACTCCCAGAAACCATTAACATCGCAGTCTCGCAAATACTGTCATCTTTCAGCACGGCTAACTTGGACTTCCTCTCGGTGTCATGTTGTTTTATGACCTCCTCTTCTGCAGACCCATGGGTCTCCTGCTCGCTCTCAAAACTGATGAGAATGTGAAATGGTGGGTATTTATTTCCACCTTAAGTGCTGATCTTTGACCTCTATCGGTCCAGGAAAGATCTAATGGCTGTTGTTTGCAGGGGCCATTTCTCTAAGGAGACATAAGAGTGCTTCCTAAAAAAACATGGATGAGAAAATAATCAACAGTACCAAAAATGAGAAAAATTCTGTAATACAAAACGTCTCCAGGTTACGAATGTAACCATGGTTCCCAGAGGGAACGAGACGCTGCATTGGAAAATGATTTGGGGACGCCTTCAGCATTACCACGCTCTGAATCACATGTAAAATCAGTCCAATGGAAGGGCTAGACATCACAGGCGGGTGATGTGGAGACCAGGAAGCTATAAAAGCACGTGCAGTGGAACCGGCATCAGCTTCTAGGAATGAAGCAAGCGCTCACAGGGATGTCGGAAGTATGGCACTGAGACGCAGCATCTCGTTCCTTCGGGGAACCATGGTTTTATTCGTAACCTGGAGACGTTCCTCTTCAGGAACTCCATCTGCATCGGAAAATGCTTTGGGAACGAGTATGTCCCCACGGCCAGACTTACAAATCCCTGCCTAGTGTGGAAGAGCACAG
>NW_015506218.1:14948-17231 GCF_001515645.1 Sinocyclocheilus grahami | reverse complement strand
CTCAGAGGCCACACCCACGGCTTCCACAGCTCCGGGCGGGGGTGAAAGATCGTACCCTCCGCCTGTGAGAGGAGATCCCTCCTGACGGAAATCTCCAATGGAGAGCCGTCGAGAAGGGAAATCAGGTCCGAGAACCATACTCGGACCGGCCAGAACAGGGCTACTAACAGTAGACGGACCCCGTCCCGGCACACTCTCTCCAGAACTCCCGGGAGCAGAGCGATTGGGAAAAAAAGGCGAAGCCTCGGCCACGTCTGTACCATAGCGTCCAGTCCGAGAGGACCTGGATGAGTCAGAGAGAACCAGAGGGGACAGTGCGATGTCTCTCAAGTCGCAAACAGGTCCACCTGAGCCTGGCCATAAACTCTCCATATCTGCTTCACCACCTCGGGGTGAAGTCTCCATTCCCCAGGCCTCGGCCCCTGCCTCAACAGGATGTCTGCTCCCATATTGAGATGCCCAGGAATGAGAAATACTCTCAGTGAGAGGAGTATCTCCTGGGACCACACAAGGATCTGGTGTGCCAGCCTGTAAAGCACCGGGCCCTAAGACAAGAACCAAAGTTTACTCCACATGTCTAAGGCACGTAGACATCGCCGCGTGACCTTGTGCATGCGGAGCAGGTTTGCCCTCAGGGAGAACTCCTTGGTCTTGAGCCACCACTGTAGGGGTCTCATGTACAGCAGGCCAAAATGTATCACGTTGGACGCAGCTGCCATCAGACCCAGCAGTTTCAGGAACTGCTGACAGTGAGTGACCGGCCTTCTCTCACTCTCGCGACTGCAGTGAGGATCGACTCGAACTGAGCAGGAGAGGGACGTGCCTGCATCGTGGTCGAATCCCTCATCACGTCCAGATAAGTGGTTTTCTGTACTGGAGAAAGCACACTTTTCTTGCCATTAAGTCTTACCCCCAGCTCTTTCATTTGAGTGAGAACGACGTCTTGATGTCGAACCGCCATTTGCTCCGATTTAGCTAGTATCAACCAATCGTCAATGTGGTTGAGTATGTGGATGCCCTGGAGTCACAGAGGAGCCAGAGCAGGGGTGAGAGTGCAAGGCCGAACGGAAGAATCCGGTAAGCTTTTTCTCCCAAAAGCAAACCTCAGGAACTTCCATCCATCTTTGGAACGATGAAGTACCAGCTGTAGAACCCAGACTGTCTGTCGAGAGGAGGGACCACCCCGAAGGCCTCCTTCCGAGAGAGTGTTAACTTTTTGTTCTATTACCAGAGTCTGCTCGGGGCCCACCAGAGTGGGAATGACCCCGTTGAAACGAGATGGAGGAGAGCCGAACTGATTCAGTCGCCTCTTTTTACAGTGTGCAGGACCCATTAAGACACATTTGGCAGAAGTTTCCACGCTGCCAAAAAGGTCTACTAAGGGCATCAGTCTCTCGAGACTGACCTCTGGTGTAACCAAAGTGGCTAGGTCGGTGCCCTGAAGTGGCGAACCGGCAGGGGACGGCCGAACTAGCTGCTCTAGAAACCTCAGAAGTGGTAGCGAGCCTCTTAGTACCGCTACCTTTCCGGGCGGTGACTAAGAGAAGCGGTCGCCAGAGACCGCTGCGCCCTGAAGCACCGTAGGTGGCAGGGTTAGCAGAACGATCTCCTGAGGGCACTGAGGAGAGACGGGCACCGTATAATGAGGTGTACACCGCTCTTCCCCAGAGGGGCTTGGCCTCCGAAGTCCTGAGCCATGGCATCACAACTCTCTTAGCTGAAGTCTCCTATTGAAAACGACGGTCCTCAGACCCGCGTCATCGCCTAGGAAGACTAGACTGATAGAACCAGAGACCGCTCGGGGCAGGACCCAATGAGACACGCTTGGCAGGGGCTCCCACACGAACTGATTCAGTAGCCTCTTTTTACAGTGTGCAGGACCCATTAAGACACATTTGGCAGAAGTTTCCACGCTGCCAAAAATGTCTACTAAGAGAACCAGTCTCTCGAGACTGGCCTCTGGTGCACTTAGAGCGGCTAGGTCGGTGCCCTGAAGTGGTGGACTGGCAGGGAATGACCAAACTAGCTGCTCTAGAAACCTCAGAAGAGGTAGCGAGCCTGTTAGTACCGCTATGTTTGAGCTCTCACTCAAAGGGGGAAGAAACCGGAGCATGGGCTTCCGAACCCTGAGAGAGAGCGCTAGATCTAGGGAATGCGGGTGGAGATAGGGAGAGCCCGTCTCCAACCCGTCCACCAGATCATGTGCAATCTCAATCTTCAGTGTCACATGATCCTTCAGAAATGCATAATATTTAATATTAATCTTCTTAATATATATATATA
>NW_015506218.1:8534-14284 GCF_001515645.1 Sinocyclocheilus grahami | reverse complement strand
ACTCTCTTAGCTGAAGTCTCCTATTGAAAACGACGGTCCTCAGACCCGCGTCATCGCCTAGGAAGACTAGACTGATAGAACCAGAGACCGCTCGGGGCAGGACCCAATGAGACACGCTTGGCAGGGGCTCCCACACGAACTGATTCAGTAGCCTCTTTTTACAGTGTGCAGGACCCATTAAGACACATTTGGCAGAAGTTTCCACGCTGCCAAAAATGTCTACTAAGAGAACCAGTCTCTCGAGACTGGCCTCTGGTGCACTTAGAGCGGCTAGGTCGGTGCCCTGAAGCGGTGGACTGGCAGGGAATGACCAAACTAGCTGCTCTAGAAACCTCAGAAGAGGTAGCGAGCCTGTTAGTACCGCTATGTTTGAGCTCTCACTCAAAGGGGGAAGAAACCGGAGCATGGGCTTCCGAACCCCGAGAGAGAGCGCTAGATCTAGGGAATGCGGGTGGAGATAGGGAGAGCCCGTCTCCAACCCGTCCGCCAGATCATGTGCAATCTCAATCTTCAGTGTCACATGATCCTTCAGAAATGCATAATATTTAATATTAATCTTCTTAATATATATATATAAATATATATAAATGTTACTCTTTTTTTTAGGATTTTTGAATCAGTGAATAGAGAGTTGAAAAGAACACACATTTATTTGAAATATAAATATTTTGTAGCATCATAAATGTTCTTTACTGTCACCTTTGATACATTTAATGGATCCTTGCTGAATAAAACTGAGTTTTCCTACTCAGTATAAAACAAAAAAGAATAAAGAGTTTTCTCCTCCATGCTTTTTCATTCTCCATGGGGTGTTTATAATGATGGTCACCGTCCGCCTATATTGATTTATTCCTGTAACCCATTCAAATGAGTTTCCAACTTGCAATTTCAGTAATTGCAACATGACACAGAATTAGCTCACCTTTTCCACAGAGAATTCTAAACTCAAGAAACATTTGCAATCATGCTATGCTATAAACATTTGTACATTTAGTGGAATGTAACTATACAAATATAAACATTTGTATAGTTAGTGGAAACCCTGTGTCTTATGTGTGATGTAATCTAACATCTAACTAAAGTAACCAGACAAATCTTTTCACAAGGCCACATTACAAACAATTTGTGTGTGGAGAGGATGGAGCTGTCCTCTACTGGTCATCACGTGTCACTACATGCACTCTAGGATCATGCGATACAGCAGTATCTACAGACTGCAATGAATTTCTATTCCTAGTTTTTTTTGTTTTTTATCCACAGCAGTTTAAAAGTCCAATGTCCATGAAAAATCTGAAACAAATAAGTCTGTATGAGATGGCAAAATTATGGAAGCTCATTTTCACCACATAAGAAAAACATAGGTCAATTATAATTGACATTAAAAATTACAATTATGAGATAAAAAGTCAAAATTATGAGATAAATATAATTAACTGAGGACTTTTAACTCATAATTAAAATTTTTTGCTAGTTTCGTACTTATGATGAATGTCATTATTTTGGCTTTTTATCTCATATTGTTTATTTTTATCTAATCATTTCTAAAAACTTGAATTTTCTTTGAATGACACTAAAAATCACTGACCATTATCTTCAAAAAAAAATTCAAATTAATTAATTTAATAATTGCAAAAGAGAGACAGAAAATGTACAGAAATTGAAAACATGATTAAAAAATACAGAAATGGAAATGACAAACATTCAAATCATTGTCTGTATAAACTGCATTGCTATTGTATTTTTAAATGACGTAAATCTGGATAAAGTGATCATCATGTGACTATTTATATATGCTTGTATCTCTCTGTCAGTTACAGTGTGTTCTGTCCTACTGCTATTCAATCTCCTCCCTTTAAAGTCACTGTATCCTGTGTTCTTTCTCTCTCTCTCTCTCTCTCTCTCTCTCTCCCTCCCCCTCGGTCCATCCATCTCTCCCTCTTCTCATAACGGCTGCAGTATCTCTCCTCCGCAGGCATCAGCACGAGTCGTGTAGTATCAGACTGGATGATGCAGGACTGTCTGCTCAGGTACAGTATCTCTCATCTGCTTTATCTCCCTCAAACAGCTGCATGCTCCTCCTTGATCATCCGTGATGTACTGTGGGAGTGTTGTGCTGTGGTTTACTGTGCTGTATCTGTGGCCTTGAGGAAACTATGATGTTTTCAATACTGTGCTCTGTAAGACATTTTCCTTTAGCAGCATGTTTTTACTTCTCTGCTTTTGAGATAAAGTCTCACAGGACAGATGAAGTCTCTTGTAACTTTTTGAAGACTTGTGGCGCTCTGAGGGAACTGGTATTCATAATAATAAAAATATGCCATAACTAATACATAATGTTATGTTTACGTGTGAACAGTTTGAACGGTCAGTTTAGAATGAAAGATAATCAGACTACTTATTTATTTATTATTATAGGGGTGTGAATGTCATTATAAGAAGCGCAATATATTGGTGACCATTTAACCATCAATACTGGACAATAGTTTTTTTATTATAAGAAATAGTATAATAAATTATTATTATTATTATTATTATTATCATTACTGTTGCTGATATTATTACTGTTATTAGTCTGATTAGGGTGATTGCTTCTGTATATTATAATGCCATTGTATATTCAAATCTAAAAATATATAGTGACATAAAAAATGTAAGAATATATAGTGTTTTTTAAATATATATTTATATATATAATTGTAGTTTAGAAGTACAGTACATATATTGTGAATATAATGGACAGTATTGTTTATCACACACACACACACACACACACAGATATATATTAGAGTAATATCTATCTATCTATCTATCTATATTACAGTAATAATACTACTACTACTAATAAACAATATTGTCCAGTATACAGTGGGGGAAAAAAGTATTTAGTCAGCCATATGCACTAAAAACAAGGTCCAATTTGTACAATTTTGTTAATAGTAAAAATATTATATATATATATATATATATATATATATATATTAGTGCACTCAGATATATGTACTAAAACTGAAGTGTGTTTTCAGAAACACATTTTTATTTTCTTTTTATATGATTTATAATTAGATATAGGTTATGACGGTCAACAGAGGCAGTTGGAGAATGAGCAGGTGGCAGGTACATAGTTTTAATGAAATTGAGTGTAAATGAATCATCACATCAATAATGCTCTGATATGGTTCTCTGCTGGAGGCTCATGGCCACATGTCGATCGATAACACTGCTGGATAGGAAGGGTGGGGGACATGCAGAGTGCTAAGTGGTCTGATTTGGCCATCAGTCAGAATGCTTACTCATCTCTTTGTGCTCATCTCTGTGGGAAAGTATTGTATGTCATCTGGCCTCTAGTGCTTTCAGTGGGGAAATTCGACACTTATAGATATTGATTTGCTTGTGCAGCATGAAACATCTGTCGAGAGCACAGACATCACTGGATGAATCTTACAAATCCTGTCAAGAACATGTCCGGGTCATATATCTGCCCAAAAATAAACTGGGTAGGGTTAAGGGATCAAGAATATGGTCATCCAGAATAAGGCATTATAAGTGTTTTATATGTACTAATACTTACCGTATCCTGTCTCAGAACGCGCATGATCCCAGTGAGAGATGAGGAGTCAGAGTCTCAGAGGAAGGCCAAATCACGGCAGGCCAGACAGACTCGACGGGCTACACAGGTATGACCCAGTCACTCTCACAAAGGAAGAATATGACACTTCTGTATGCGTTTCTAAGTCTGGATTACATATTCGCTAAAAAAAAGAGGATCAGTCAGCTGGTAATAATCAAAAAATAAACCAGTGACCAATAAACGTGACCCCAATGCAAAGCTTAAAGCTTTCACTTAGAAAAATTATCCATAATTACTATATATAAATATATATATATATATATATGGGCTAGCAGCAAGATGAACACTGCAACAATATTGCAATGTTAATAGAATTATAATTAATTTGCCATCTAATTTAGCATTTTTATCTCACATTTAACATGTCTACTTTTATTATAACTAATAATGGCTTATGCTCACTAGAAAATTAAAAGGCAATCTTCTGAAGCCATTTTAGCAAGTCTGTAACTATTATTGATCACAATATGGCACCAGTTTACTAGTTTAACTTACGTTCATTGAAAGAACACCGGAATGTTGACAACAGAGAATATTGGACCGCTCAGTTAGAATCATAGTGTGCACCTGCTTCAGATGCATTTCCTCAGTTTTAATCGTCTTCTCTTTAGGGAGTTACCCTCTCAGAGCTGATGGAGGCAAAGAGAACTTTCAGCCCGTCAAAGCTGGATCTGCACACAGGTGAGGCGTGTAGGTCTGCAGAGGGACTGTGTCTTCAGAGAAGAGTCCCCGAGGACCCGACAGAAAGCAGCCCGTCTCTGAGGCAGGAACAGCAGGCTGAGAAACACGAATGTGACCACCTGGATGAGGTGAACTTAAGATAGTACAACCACATGCAGTTTACTCCAGGTGTAAATAATCAGCTTTATCAAATATGCACAAAAGACTAAATCATATATAGTGACCCCACAAGATTTTGGAGACATTAATCACATTTAAAAATGTATGTGTGTGTGTGTGTGTGTGTGTGTACATACATACATACATACATTTTTAAGTATATACTGTATACAGTATATACTTGCATATTATATTACTGAAATAATATTTGTGTATTTGAGCGTTCGCTTTCATGACTGTTGCTTAAGTACACTTAAGTACACTTTTAATCATTTTTTTTTTTAAAGTTTTACATTTTAAATTATTATGATTTAATAATATTACACTTACAATAGTACACTTATTTTGATGTGTTGACTAACATACTAAAGCACATGCAAAGTACTGGATTATAATTTTAACTGTAGTGTGTTATTCTATATTACATTTAAAGTTAATATATTTTAATTGTACTAACCTGCAACTTCATTACGAAAGCTCAATTACTGATATATTTAAATACATGGCATACAAATTACAGTGTAAATGATAATACTACTATATTTACTACTACTACTATACTACTATAACTATATTTTGTAGTTTAGCATAAATATTATATATTTCAAAAGAACATTTAAGAAATTATGAAATTACATGTAAAGATGTAATTTCAACTAATTGCATTTAAGCAAATGTAAACTAAAATATATTTTCATTTAATTACTGTGTAACATTCAACTGAGTTTCTGAAAAACATTCAGTTCACATTTAATTGTTTTCTTTTACATTGTTAAAAGAACAATGTATACTTAAATGTCCAAACTGATTTTTTTTATTTTTTTTTATTGTGGTAGTATGTTATTTATTCATTTATTGATTCATTCATTCTCCAAGCAAGGAAACTGGAAAAGAAGACCAGGAACCAAACCTGAAAGGTTGTCTTTTTGCCTCTCATCTGTTAAAGGAGCGAGTGGTTTCACCCCCAGTCTGAAGAGTCACAGCACCTCCATAGGTACTACTGCACCTTAAAGGGGTCATATGATGCCCATTTTCAACAAGTTGATATGATTCTTTAGGGTTTTAATGAAAAGTCTGTAACATAGTTTGGTTAAAATTTCTCAATGGTAGTGTAAAAAACACCTATTTTTACCCTGTCAAAAACAGCTCTTTTTCAGATCAAGCCATTTTTGTAGCATTTCTCTTTAAATGTTAATGAGCTCTGCTGACCCCGCCCCTTTCTCCGAGCTGCTCTCAAAGAGACTGTTTACTTTAGCCGCATTCATCTTGAAACTTGCTAATT
>NW_015506218.1:471-8524 GCF_001515645.1 Sinocyclocheilus grahami | reverse complement strand
ACACCAGTCCAGTCTGTGCTGAAACGCTACTGTCAATCAAACTGTAGTGGGAGGGGCCTGTATGTGTGACGTCACACAGCTCAATTTGAGAAAGGGGAAAACATTTAACCAGATTAAAAAAACAAACCCTGGGTGGATTTTTATCATTATAGGGTGGTTGTGTATACACACTGCCAACACACATTTCAGTTCAAACTACTTGTAAAAGTGCATAGCATCATATGACCCCTTTAAGATCCTGACAAAGTGTGCAAAGATTAATAAGCATTATCATCATACTGACATGTGCCCGCTGCTGTCTTGTCTGTTGATTGCAGAGTCTGAGTGGACAGATGAAAATGACAACATCCTTTACGGTTCCTCTGATGCATCTGTGAGACAGCAGCTGACTGAAGACTGTGATCTCAGCGCTGAGCCGACCCGCCCGCTCACTCAGGTACAACTACTGTGCTTCATTCATTGCCCTTTCAAATGTATATTTTTATATTTTATACATTGCTTGTGTGAGAAGCACAAGAATGGTAATGTCAATGAGTTGATCACAGCTCTATATAGTTTTCATTCAAATCATATTTTCCGTAGGTCTTTATGAATCTTTCTTCTTTTTACCCATTTCACCATACAAGCGAATTGCTGAATTTTTACAGGCACTTTTAATTTTAGTTTCAATTTTAGTTGCAACTGCGTCCATTTCTTCTTGTGAAGAGATATCCCATACCGCTTTTCAGATCCTGGTTCCGAACCTTGCTGGTCTCCAAGTTTCCACTACAGACAGCAAATTGAAAGGCGACATTTTTAACAATTAAATATGTCAGTTCAGCAGGGGTCGGCAGAGCAGATCAACACTCTCCTTCTGCAAGAGATAACAAGCGATTCCGGTCACAGGTTTGGTGACGGAGATGGAGAAGGAGAAGGAGAAGGATCTGCTCTCTGCCAGTGGAAACGCGAGCCGGTTCTGAATGAATGCCACTCTTGGCCGAGCACCGGCTCCAGCTCCGGCACCAGCCCCAGTGGAAAAGTGATCATTAGTAGGGATGCTCCGATCCGCCTTTTTTGCCTCCGATACCGATTCTGATACCTAGGGTTCGGTATTGGCCGATACAGATACCGATCCGATACCAGTGACGTTTTTTTCCCTCATTTAAATAAACGTAGAATCTCTGTGTGTGGAACTGATAATCATTCTTTCACAATCTACTAGATACTATTGATATTATAAAGAAAAATAAAATAAACAAATATGAAAAAATATAGGCCTATGTATATTTATAATCTATGACAAAATAATTCGGCAGCAAAAGTTATTCTAGAAAAATCAGTGCACAATAATTTTAGAAATCCAAACATTTAGTGAAAAAACTAAATATTTTGTGGGGAACAAATAAAAGTGTTGCACTAAATATGGTAAAATGTTACACATTGCTATTTGTATTATTATAAAATCCATTCATATGAGCACGAAGCGCTTACAATGTGCGCACATTGTAAGCACTTCATGTTAAAAACGGCAAAGCACAAAGTGAAGAGAAATTGATGCGTAGTGTATTATATCTGTGCAACAGTTATTGAGCCTTTCTTTTAACAGTCTTAAATTTCAGTTACTGTGCACGTTAAAAACAATGTATAGTCTTTTCTACGCCTGTGTTTTGTTCTCACAGACTCCCGGTAGCAAGTAACAAAACAACTCCGGCAAGAAGATAAAGTCCTTTTTGCTAAATCATAGACATGTATTTACAAATCAAGTATAACGGGAACACAGAATGATCTTGGAGAGAGCTTTACCGAGCTGACTGCTGTAACCGAACGTGACCAGGGTTTAAAGGCTGAACGAATGACTGACAGCCACAGCGGAGAAAAGAGTTTGTGTGAACTTTAATGTAAGGACTTAAATATTCAAATGTAGCTCACATTAAGCTATGGTATGGCTTCAGAAGTAACACAGATCGCACAATCACACAATCGAGAAAAAAAATAAAAAATTATCGGATTTGGATCGGCTCTCTCTGACCGATACCCGATCCGAGAAAAATTGCACTATCGGAGCCGATACCCGATATGAATATCGGATCGCCGCATCCCTAATCATTAGTCACCATAACACAGTCTGTGACCTAAAGTGACAGGTTTGCTAAAGATGGATGAACTTGACTTAAACATCAACAGTACGGTCAGTGATCAGCATATTTAAAAACTATATTCAGATGTCAAAGTATAAAATCACCAGCTGCTGGATTTAAATTGTAACAGTGTCAGGTACTGTATATTGATTTCAGTTTAAAATCAGCATGTATCCTATAGAGAAAAGATTAATAAATAAATCAAAATTACACTACACTTCGTGGTCAGATAGACATTTTAATGATTTTGAAAGAAATCTTTGATCAAAAATACAGTAAAACTGTAATATTGTGAAATATCATTACAATTTATTAACTTTTTTCTATTGTAACAATATTGTGAAATAAACATAAATACCATCCAAATGTTTGGGCTCTGTATGATTTTAATGTTTTTGAAAGAAGTCTCTTCTGCTCACCAAGTCTGCAATTATTTGATTAAAAATACAGTAAAGCCAGTAAAATTGGAAATGTTTTTTTATTTATTTAAAACAGCTGTTTCTATGTGAATATCTGTTCAAGTGTAATTTATTTCTGTGATCAAAGCTGAATTTTCAGCATCATTACTCCAGTCTTCAGTGTCACATGATCCTTCAGAAATCAGTATAATATATTATTTGATGAAATAGAACGTTCAAAAGAACAGCATTTATTTGAAATAGAACTATTTTGTAACATTCTAAATGTCTTCACTTTCATTTTTCATTAATTGAATGCATTCTTGCTGAATAAAAGTATTAATCTTACTGACCCCAAACTATTTACATTTACTAAACATATTCTCCAACACTATTTTTGCTAACTTTTAAATACTTTTGACGTGTGCCTTTGTACTTTCGCACATGTAAATAAAACTAAATCTGGATACATTTGTACTTTCACTCAAGAATATTTTTAAAGTATAACTTATTCATGACTGACTGTGCATAAAGTATTTCCATAGTGGGATCAGTAAATACAACTTTTCTTCTTTGTATGATGCTGCATACAAACGACTAGCTGACAGGATAAAGCCAAGACATCTGCAGAACTGACCAGCACAACAGAAACAATTACTGAACTGAAAGCTCTAGAGTCTAGAGTAGACCTTTCCATCCCTGTGCTTTAAGTACACATACTTGAGGATTCAGTGTTTGAATACTCAATCGTAAATTCGACGAGACTTAATGAGACCATCTCCTACACTCTTAAAAATAAAGGTGCTTCAAAAGGTTCTTCACGCGATGCCATAGAAGAACCATTTTTGGTTCCACAAAGAGCCATTCAGTCAAAGGTTCTTTAAAGAACCATCTCTTTCTTACCTTTTTATAATCTGAAGAACCTTCTTTTGCCACAAAGAACCTTTTGTGAAACAGAAAGGTTCTTCTGATGTTGAAGGTTCTTTATGGAACCATTTAGACAAAAAGGTTATTCTATGGCATCGTGAAGCACCTTTATTTTTAAGAGTGTAATCTTCTCAGTATTTCCCAATGAGATCATTAATAACCTTGACCCTTTGCAATTTCCTTTCACACATTTAAAAAAAAAAAAAATCAGAATTTATTGTTTGCAGTTATTGCGCTTTCACACCACTAGATAGAGCTGCTGCATAGTTTTATAGTCTATATAGCATGAACATTTTGGCCTAGTAGAAAAATCCTGCTTTAAAGTAATCTATTATTCTTAAATTCTCACATTATATCGCCATTACACATTTTTATCAGGATAAACGTTGTCCTGTCACCTCTGTACAGTCGGTACGGTTCTATCAGGCAGAGCTGAGTTTGGAGAAGCGATCTTGCTATCTGCCTTTAATGAACCCCTGAAGAGTGTGCAAGGGTCTCCTGACATTCCATACCATGTAGGGCAAAATGACCCGTCTACAGCCTCTCTTCCACTCTTTTTCTAATTCTCCAAGCCTTCAGTACTGTAAGCTTAATATGTCATATAAAGTGAGGGAAACTAATGAAAATAAAATAATAAGAACAAGCCTGCACTGCAGAAGTGACGTATAAGGCAACAAATTAGGCGGAGGAAAGAGAGAGAACAAGGACAAAACCTATATGTGGCAGTGAAGTTATCCTTGGAAAGATACAGTGAATCCCTGTCTCAATCCGTCAGCTGGCTCTCATCTGATTCCAAGCGTTGAATGACTCTGGGGAAGCCGCTGTGAAATAGGAGAAAGCTATATCGGTCGCTGATAATTAACACTGATAACACTGCCTGCTTCAGCGTGCCACATGAATGTAAACTGAGTCATATTACTGTCAATGATGATGAGGGACGTTTAGCCGTGAGCTGTTGCGTAAATGTATGTGTGTGTGTGTGTTTAGTGCATCTATTTCTGTGTGTTTTCCATCACCAGCTTGATGGAAGATGTTTCAGTGTAACACTATCAAAGCGTGTGCCGATATCAAGCTGTTTCAGTTCATTTTAGTTATTAAATCTTAAAACATGCGTTCAACAAACCAAATTTATAATATCAATAAAAGAGAAGCTTTAGGGCTACTTGTGGTTTTTGCAAAATATATATTTTATGGTTTAATATTTGAAAAAGAAGAAATTAAGCTATATTATTCCATAAATATTAGTTTTGTAATTTTACAGTTGTAATGTAAATCAAATGTATTATTATTATTATTATTTCTTAAACACTTGAAAGTTTTACAGTGAAATATTACAATTTCATTTTTATAATTTTTTTATATTTAGTAGTAGTAATTCTTCTTCTTCTTAACATTTATAATGATGATGATAATGATTATTTTATGGCCATATCCAATTTTTTTTTTTTATCTAAAATTGGGTTTTTATATCAAGCTGTTTTAAATATTTTTGTTATTTAAATCTGAAAACATTTGGCAGATCAGATGAGGAATACAACAAGCGATTTACCATAAGATAGCAATAAACACGAGAAGTGCCTGTTTTACAAGGTTTCAGTCATCGTTCAAAATAGTAAAAGCTACACTCTAGAAAATGCTGGGTTGTTTCAACCCAATGTTGGGTCAAATATGGACTAACCCAACCCAACCCAAAAATGTAACCAAAATTTAACCCAACAGTTGGGTTAGTCCATATTTGACCCAACATTGGGTTGAAACAACCCAGCATTTTTTAGAGTGTAGAAAAGGAAGGGATAAAGGATAATAAGAGAATAGAAAAAGTGAAGGCATAGATTTTTTACATTTTTTTTAATGAGGAGGCAGTTAGGTGCTCACATTATTATATTATATTATATTTACATTTAAATTATTGACAGATATTATTGTCTGTATACTGTACTCTATGGCTTAATTGTCCATATCCTGTAAATAAAATAAATTATGTCTTGTGTAGTCATATGGAAAATTCAAAGATTAACTTCGAGTTGAACTTAAATCTTAAATGTCACATAAAGTCATAATTTGATTGTAAAAATGATTTATTCCAGTTGAACCTTTTCTCATTTCACATAATTTGTGCTCCATAGTGAGACATGGACACATTTATGACTATATTGTTTAGTATTATATAAAGACACAGGCTTTGGGTGCTGTAGGGTTGCGATGGAGCGTTATGATATGTAAGCTGAGATCTTGGGGATGAGCCAGAAAGCTGCAAATCAGGGATACTGTGGTTAGCCAGAACTCTGCCTCTTCTCATAAAAGAGCTAAATGATCTGACAGACCAGATACAGTGTGAAGACACTATGTGTGTGTGTGTGTGGGTATGTGGACTTTAGCATCTGAGTATGTATTTGAGTGTGTTTTATGCAGAAGCAGCTGAGTTTGTTTGTATTCATAATATTCTGTTGTGATTGTGTATGTCTATATTTGGTTAGGGTTTCTTTTTTGTGTTATAATGGATCTGAGTGTGGTTCTAGGAATAGATGGCACAACGTGTGTGTGAGGGCTGATGTGTGTGTGTCTTTACGGTGGAAATGGCCTCTTTTTGACCCCAGCAGAGAGCAATGGACGTTTACTTTCTGCTAGAAACATTTCCATCCTTGTACATATTTTCATATTTTCCACACAGTCCTGAAATCTGCTGCTGTACCGTTACATACATTTCTCCTCAGTTTTACATTGTAAGTGCTGTGTTTCTTTTTTGAATCCTCATGGATCCATGACATGCTGTTTTAGCAAGCGAGGACACGCCACACCACCCTTTCTATATGGTGTTGAAATACTGAAGAAATCTGCTTTCATAAACCATGTGTTTTCATTAAAACTATAGGTTTTACAGTGCTCTTAATGTGAGAATGTGACACATATCTCAATGTTTTCAAACTTTCGCTCATATACAGCAAATGTTTTTTATATAAATATTGGTTTTCATAGACCAAATATAAAGTTAGAAAGCATTGCTCTTGATGGCATTTATTATTCTGAAATATTTGAATGCATTAAGAAGAGATATTTGAATATTTAAACTGTCACGCAGATGAAGTTTTGGACATTTTTGAGTGGTAATCCAAATGAATCACTGAGTCAGAGTTAGGAGTTGATTCACAGAAATTGATCAAACATACACTACACTAATATTTGGGGTCAATAAGATTTTTAAATGTTTTTGAAAATTCTCTTATGCTCACCAAGGGTGCATTTACTTGATAAAAAATACAATAAAACCAGTAATATTTTGAAATATTAATACAATTTAAAATATCTCTTTTCTATTGTAAAAATATTGTAAAATGTAATTTATTTCTGTGATCAAAGCTGAATTTTCAGCATCATTACTCCAGTCTTCAGTGCATGATCCTTCAGAAATCATTCTAATATGCTAGTTTGCTGCTCAAGAAACATTTGTTCTTATTATCAATGTTTAATATTTTTGTGGAAAGTGTGAGACATTTTCTTCATAATTCTGAACAGTAGTATAATCATTTTAAATTAGATACCATATTAAAACACTCATAAACTCATTCATTCATGTGAGCCGAGAGACGAGGAATGATTGCAATAGCAAATACTCATGTACGTATATTTTATATTATGACAGACCATTGATGGGAACGATTCATTCCAGCAGCCCTTTTGTTTTCATCTCATTTTATCTCACTGTTGGGATGCGGATCTCGAAGATTAGTTTGTGTCCTGAATCAAGAGGACAAGTAAAGGACACGCACTGAACCCGAGCGGATATGAATGTTCCATTTGGAAAGTCATGAAAAGAAGAATAGGTCAAGTCTGCTTAACCCGAAACGCAGATGCAGCTATTGAAACGTTGGCTCCCAGACTGAAATCCACTGTCTTAAACAAGTCTCCCAAGGCCCGTTTCAACCGGCTTACTACATCCAGGCCAGTGGAAAAGGAAAGCCATTGTGGCCGATGTGATGAGGTGCACTCTATGGCTCAGCTTCACCTCTGCAGATGGCTTTGAGTTCTCTTGCATTATTAGCCAGAAATAGACAGGAAGAAAGCATGGGAACTGGGTTTGGATCAAATAAATGCAGGCTTGGTGAGCTGAAGAGACTTCTTT
Source organism: Sinocyclocheilus grahami (assembly GCF_001515645.1). NCBI lineage: Eukaryota > Metazoa > Chordata > Actinopteri > Cypriniformes > Cyprinidae > Sinocyclocheilus > Sinocyclocheilus grahami. Next base: position 962 of record NW_015506218.1, on the reverse strand, counting down.
AAAAAAACTTTTGACTGGTGTATAGGCAACTTTAATTGTTCTCTAATTTCAAGCTTTTACTTGACTTAGAAATCAGATAACTGCTGGACAATAACCAATAATAATGATTTGCTTATATACTACAAACACTTTTTTTTTAATCACATAAGGCAGAATAGTTTCTATACTGTAATAAATGCTATGTCAGTTAGCACTGCATTGTTCATATACTTTATTTATTACCTGGAGATGACTTGACAAACACAAATAAACCATATATTGTAGTAATCGTATGTTTAATGTCTTCATGTTTCCAAAAGTTTCTGTTTTTCTGTGAAAACAACTGTACAGCGATAGCTGGACGCTTTTGTCCATATTAGTTATTTCCTCATACGACTTTCTGTGCGAGAGCCCCTCCGGCTTCGAGTATGAAGGAAACATACACTGCATGAGTGTTTAGCGCTCCTCAATGTTCATCTCGCCTTATTCTGGGTCCGTATAAATCATCAGAT
>NW_015506218.1:0-461 GCF_001515645.1 Sinocyclocheilus grahami | reverse complement strand
GGGGGGGCACGACATTAATAAAAGTGAATACCACAAACTGTGTCTTGAAAGATTGTACAACTACAGATTTAAAGAAAAACATTTCCAAAAAGTAAATTGCCAGGTTTTAAATAATAAAACAATAGATGTACTGCTCAAAATAAAGGAATCGTTTTTTTCATGGTAACTTCATCCCGTCTGCTTCAGTGTCAGTAATCTGTCATATTTAGTTCGGCACAAAGGCTGAAGTTGAAGGGAATGCAGGACAAGAGAAATGAACTGAGCTTCACTGTGACAGAGCTCTAACTCACATGAGCTCTGACAGTTAGCCTCTTCATTCAAATGTCATTTCAGACCAGCTTCATGACACATCTACGGCGCATCTGCGAAATGCTAGTGGGCAGTTGGGGGCCAGACCACTGTAAGCAGTTTTTGGGCCCAGTGCAAAATCTTCATCATGGATTCATCATTGTTTGTCAGTC
>NW_015506217.1:371681-373230 GCF_001515645.1 Sinocyclocheilus grahami | reverse complement strand
CAAGTTGACAACTGACTTGACCATAAAAGTCTAATAGATTTTTTTGTCGGTTGATCATTTTGATTTTTGCAGCTCCACTGAAGACGCTCAAATACAGCGTTGACATAAATATCAATGCTTCAAGAGAAGCTGTGATAGAGCGCCTGAGGGCTTTGATTCTTGGACAGAAATTCCCCATGTGTGTCAAAAAAGGCATGAAAATCTCTGGTGCGACCATCACTACAGGTAAGAGAAGTATTAGTATAAGTGGTGTTATGCCATTCTATCCACATTAATCTGAAAATTATTTCTACATTGATTCTCTAATACCTTTCCTCTTTGTTGAATTTGCAGTTTGTCTCTCAAATTCAAGCAAAACCCAGTGCAAGTGTGAGAATCAATACATTTGGTCCTCTAAACAATGCTCTAAACATGGCATTTGTGGCCCAAAACAAAATGATACCTGCAGATGCATCGCTTCTCTTCCAACTGAAGGGACGTTCTGCCACCGACCTCCTGGTAAAGAAGTCTCTCTTTATTAAAAATCCAAGTTGACAACTGACGTGAGCATAAAAATCTAATAAGAGTTTTTTACTGGTTGATTATTGCCGTTTTTGCAAAATTTTTGCAGCTCCTCTGAAGTTGTTCAAATACAGCATCGACATAAAAATCAATGCTTCAAGAGAAGCTGTTATAGAGCACTTGAGGGCTTTGATTCTTGGACAGAAATTCCCCATGTGTGTCAAAAAAGGCATGAAAATCTCTGGTGCGACCATCACTACAGGTAAGAGAAGTATTAGTAGTATAAGTGGTGTTATGCCATTCTATCCACATTAATCTGAAAATGATTTTACACTAGTTCTCTAATACCCTTCCAATTTGTTAAATTTGCAGTTTGTGTCTCAAATTCAAACAAAACCCAGTGTAAGTGTGAGAATCAATATGTTTGGTCCCCTGAACAATGCTCTAAACACGGTGTTTGTGGCCCCAGTCAAAATGATACCTGCAGATGCATCACTTCTCTTCCAGCTGACGGGACGTTCTGCAGACGAAGATCTGGTAAAGAAGACTCTCTTTATTTAAAATCCAAGTTGACAACTGACGTGAGCATAAAAATCTAATAAGAGTTTTTTACTGGTTGATTATTGCCGTTTTTGCAAAATTTTTGCAGCTCCTCTGAAGTTGTTCAAATACAGCATCGACATAAAAATCAATGCTTCAAGAGAAGCTGTTATAGAGCACTTGAGGGCTTTGATTCTTGGACAGAAATTCCCCATGTGCATAAAAAAAAGCATGAAAATCTCTGGTGCGACCATCACTACAGGTAAGACAAGTATTAGTAGTATAAGAGTTGTTATGCCATTCTATCCACATTAATCTGAAAATGATTTTACACTAGTTCTCTAATACCCTTCCAATTTGTTAAATTTGCAGTTTGTGTCTCAAATTCAAACAAAACCCTGTGTAAGTGTGAGAATCAATACGTTTGGTCCCCTGAACAATGCTCTAAACACGGTGTTTGTAACCCCAGTCAAAATGATACCTGCAGATGCATCACTTCTCTTCCAGC
>NW_015506217.1:367470-369001 GCF_001515645.1 Sinocyclocheilus grahami | reverse complement strand
GGCCCCAGTCAAAATGATACCTGCAGATGCATCACTTCTCTTCCATCTGACGGGGCATTCTGCCGGCCACCACCTGGTAAAGAAGTCTCTCTTTATTAAAAATCCAAGTTGACAACTGACTTGACATAAAAGTCTAAAAGATTTTTTTATCGGTTGATCATTTTGATTGTTGCCCAATTTTTGTAGCTCCACTGAAGACGTTCAAATACAGCATGGACATAAAAATCAATGCTTCAAGAGAAGCTGTGATAGAGCACTTGAGGGCTTTGATTCATGGACAGAAATTCCCCATGTGTGTCAAAAAAGGCATGAAAATCTCTGGTGCGACCATCACTACAGGTAAGAGAAGTATTAGTAGTATAAGTGGTGTTATGCCATTCTATCCACATTAATCTGAAAATTATTTTACATGAGTTGTCTAATGCCCTTCCAATTTGTTAAATTTGCAGTTTGTCTCTCAAATTCAAACAAAACCCAGTGTAAGTGTGAGAATCAATATGTTTGGTCCCCTAAACAATGCTCTAAACATGGTGTTTGTGGCCCCAGTCAAAATGCTACCTGCAGATGCATTGCTTCTCTTCCAACTGAAAGGACGTTCTGCAGACAAACACCTGGTACGGAAGAATCTGTTTATTTCCAATCCAAGGTGGCAGTTGATGTGATTGTAAAGTCTGATGCAGCTTTTTACCAGTGAAATATTTTTGTCTTTGCCCAAATTTGCAGCTCCACTGAAGTCATTCAAATACAGTATTGACATAAAAATCAATGCTTCTAGAGAAGCTGTAATAGAGCGCTTGAGGGCTTTGATTCTTGGACAGAAATTCCCCATGTGCATCAAAAAAGGCATGAAAATCTCTGGTGCAGCTATCACTACAGGTAAGAGAAGTATAAGCAGAGTAATGCCATTCGGTCTACATTATTCTGAAAAATTATTTCAACGAGTTCTCTAATACCTTTCCAATTTGTTGAAATTGCAGTTTGTCTCTCAAATTCAAACAAAACCCGGTGCAAGTGTGAGAATCAATACGTTTGGTCCTCTGAGCAATGCTCTAAACATGGTGTTTGTGGTCCCAATCAAACTGATACCTGCAGATGCATCACTTCTCTTCCAGCTGACGAGGCGTTCTGCCGGCCACCACCTGGTAAAGAAGTCTCTCTTTATTTAAAATCCAAGTTGACAACTTGCATTTTATAAATCCAATGGAGTTTTTTCTACCAGTTGATTATTTTCATATTTGCCCAAATTTGCAGCTCCACTGAAGCCATTCAAATACAGCATTGACATAAAAATCAATGCTTCAAGAGAAGCTGTAATAGAGCGCTTGAGGGTTTTGATTCATGGACAGAAATTCCCCATGTTTGTCAAAAAAGGCATGAAAATCTCTGGTGCAGCTATTACTACAGGTAAGAGAAGTATTAGTATAAGTGGTGTAATGCCATTATATCGACATTAATCTAAAAAAAAATTTATAAGTTCTGTAATATCTTTCTAATTTGTTGAATTTACAGTTTGTCTCTCAAATTCAAACAA
>NW_015506217.1:347909-366918 GCF_001515645.1 Sinocyclocheilus grahami | reverse complement strand
AAGTGTGAGAATCAATACGTTTGGTCCTCTAAACAATGCTCTAAACATGGTGTTTGTGGCCCCAGTCAAAATGATACTTGCAGATGCATCACTTCTCTTCCAACTGAAGGGACGTTCTGCCACCAACCTCCTGGTAAAGAAGTCTCTCTTTATTAAAAATCCAAGTTGACAACTGACTTGACCATAAAAGTCTAATAGATTTTTTTATCGGTTGATCATTTTGATTTTTGCAGCTCCTCTGAAGTTGTTCAAATACAGCATTGACATAAATATCAATGCTTCAAGAGAAGCTGTGATAGAGCGCTTGAGGGTTTTGATTCTTGGACAGAAATTCCCCATGTGCCCCAAAAAGGGCATGAAAATCTCTGGTGCAAACATCACTACAGGTAGGAGAAGTATAAGTGGTTTTATGTCATTCTATCCACATTAATCTGAAAATTATTTCTACATTGGTTCTCTAATACCTTTCCTATTTGTTGAATTTGCAGTTTGTCTCTCAAATTCAAGCAAAGCCCAGTGTAAGTGTATGAATCAATATGTTTGGTCCTCTGAACAATGCTCTAAACATGGCATTTGTGGCCCAAAACAAAATGATACCTGCAGATGCATCGCTTCTTTTCCAACTGAAGGGACGTTCTGCCACCGACCTCCTGGTAAAGAAGTCTCTCTTTATTAAAAATCCAAGTTGACAACTGACTTGACCATAAAAGTCTAAAAGATTTTTTTATCGGTTGATCATTTTGATTTTTGCCCAATTTTTGTAGCTCCACTGAAGACGTTCAAATACACCATTGACATAAAAATCAATGCTTCAAGAGAAGCTGTGATAGAGCGCCTGAGGGCTTTGATTCTTGGACAGAAATTCCCCATGTGTGTCAAAAAAGGCATGAAAATCTCTGGTATGAACATCACTACAGGTAAGTTTAAAAGAAGGAATGCCATTATGTCCACATTATACTGATACATTATTCCTATACGTATGTATGCTCCAAAATGTAAATTATTTATTTAATTTTCAGTGTGCCTCTCCAATTCGAGCAAAACACAGTGCAAGTGTGAGAATCAATATGTTTGGTCCTCTGAACAATGCTCTAAACATGTCAATTGCGGCCCCTATAAAAATTATACCTGCGGATGCATTGCTTCTCTTCCAACTGACGGGGTGTTCTGCCGGCCACCACCTGGTAAAGAAGTTGCTAAAAATTCATTTTTGCCCAATTTTTGCAGTCTGATTATAAGTAGAATGACAGTAAAGGTAATGTAATCAGATTAATTGATATCCATGCTGATTGTAGGCTGTCCCATACCTTCAACCATAATCCCAACAACAATAAGTGAATCTACACCATCAGTGCCAACAGCAACAAGTACCTCAGCAGGTATGAATTTTTGCAGTAAAATTAGCAACAAATATGACATGGCTTAATATGTTAAATGGATAATCAAATGCATTTTTTTATTATTTTATAATGTTTCCTGATGTGCAGTCATAATCTTAGTATGCTTTTTCATCAAAAACTGTCATAATGTAGATATAAATGGTTATTTTCTACCATGAATTTTGCCCTGTGATTTGAACATCTTTGCATATGAAATGAGCATTAGCCTACATGTTTAACTATCTGGAAAACATGTACTGTGGTTTTACTACAACACATGCCAAGAATAACTAATCATTAAAAGTGCTGATTATAGCATTATATTTAGAACTACTCCCGTTGCATCCTTTTCTGTATATAATCACAATATAGATAACAGATGGTTTTCACTCTACTGTACTAACAGAAACAATGTGAAGTTGTTCGTTTAGTCACTGGCTTGATTCACTAATGCATAAACAGTTACGTGTTACACTTATCACAGGTCATGATGGTCTTGAAATGCAGTTTCAGATTTTTATTTTATGTTACTCAAGTTTTTTTTTGTTACACCAAAAAAGGTATTTATTCTATCTCAGTTTGAATTTGATTTTTGACTTTGTAGATGTTACAAGTCTTTCAACCCAGATCCCAGACACAGCTGAGAGTACAACAATAACAAGTCCTCCAAAATCTACTCCAACAGTAGAAACACCAAGTAAGTGATCATATTAATTTATTTACATAGCATTGTCACCAACATCTAAAATCTTCAGAGGTGTGTTACCATGTTTACTTTATTGTTCAGTAGTTGCCAGGCAATATTCATGACCTATATTTTTTTCTGATTTTGTAGATGTTACAAGCCTTTCAACCCTAAACTCAAATACAGCTGAGAGTACAACAATGACCAGTCCCTCAACATCTACTCCAATAGCAGAAACGACTAGTAAGTGATCATACAATTCAATTTACATGGCATCTTCACCAACACTTAAAATCTTCAGAGGTATGTTTAACACTTACTTTGATTTTGTAAAATTCACTAATTACTAGACAATATTCATTACTTGTACTTTTTAAGTCATTACACTACTTTTATTCATTACATAATAAATTAGGCTTTTACTTGTCAGATCAACAAAACCCTTGCTTTTCATAGGCTTTACTATCCCTGCAACCTCAAAGACAACTGAGAGGACAAAAGCAGTAACAAGTGATCTGACATTTACTCCAACAGCAGAAACAAGTAAGTGATTCTACAGACCTCTTCATGCCAGAACGATGTTCCGGTGTGTACTAAATCTGGTTTATGTTATTGATTTATTTCTTTTTTTACATTGTTCTTTATATTCATATTGCTTTTTAAATATGTTTTTAAATAGTAATTTCCCACAACAAATGCACTTGCTACTTTGATGCAAAATTCATGTAAACACAGTCAGAAAAAAAAAATTTTAAAAAGAGAAAAATCTCTCACTGCCCTTGCCAGGAATACTTTTGGATACTTGAAGCTTTTTTAAATATTGAAAAAAAATATATATACTTTTGTTTATTGTTTTAATGTGTTTCTGTGTTCAATTATTTACATATTATATATTTTTTTCCTAAAGTATTTAATTAGTATACAAGTAATTTAATAAAAGTGCACAAATGGATATTTAGAAAATTATTAGAAAATGATTTAGTAAATAGTAAATTCATTAATTAATAAGAAAAATGTTGATCAAGAACATTCTGAGATTCGAATCAGGATTCCCAGAATTGTCAGATCGGATTCTGAGGTGCCTAAAAATTCACACACAGAAACACAACAGCATAAACACTGTAATGAGTAAATTCAATCTGTAAAATGTTGCATTGCAACTGCAAAATCTGTTAAAACTACAAAATGTACAACATCAACAGCTCATCATTTTGTAAAAAGTATATTGTTTTAAAAATGTACATGTAGTTTGTGCTTAGATAATTCATATGTTATGCACACTTATTTTAATGGGAAAAAAAATACAGTAAATCCAACACCAAAACCAGCAACAACGCCGGAACCAGTGACAACACCAAAACCAGCAACAACACCAAAACCAGCAACAACACCGAAACCAGCAACAACACCGAAACCAGCGACAACGCCAGAACCAGTGACAACACCAAAACCAGCAACAACGCCGAAACCAGAAACAACACCGAAACCAGTGACAACACCAAAACCAGCGACAACGCCGGAACCAGTGACAACACCAAAACTAGTAACAACGCCGGAACCAGTGACAACACCAAAACCAGCAACAACGCCGGAACCAGTGACAACACCAAAACCAGCAACAACGCCGGAACCCACAACAACACCAAAACCAGAAACAAACAACACCGAAACCAGCAACAATGCCAGAACCAGTGACAACACCAAAACCAGTAACAACGCCAGAACCAGCGACAACACCAAAACCAGCAACAACGCCGGAACCAGTGACAACACCAAAACCAGCAACAACACCGAAACCAGCAACAATGCCAGAACCAGTGACAACACCAAAACCAGTAACAACGCCAGAACCAGCGACAACACCAAAACCAGCAACAACGCCGAAACCAGTAACAACGCCGGAACCAGTAACAACGCCAAAACCAGCGACAACGCCGGAACCAGTGACAACACCAAAACCAGCAACAGCGCCGGAACCAGTGACAACACCAAAACCAGCAACAGCGCCGGAACCAGTGACAACACCAAAACCAGTAACAACGCCAGAACCAGTGACAACACCAAAACCAGCAACAACGCCGAAACCAGTAACAACGCCGGAACCAGTAACAACGCCGGAACCAGTGACAACACCAAAACCAGCAACAACGCTGAAACCAGCAACAACACTAAAACCAGTAACAACACCGAAACCAGCAACAACACCAAAACCAGCAACAACACCGAAGCCAGCAACAACGGCGAAACCAGCAACAACTCCGAAACCAGCAACAACTCCGAAACCAGTAACAACTCCGAAACCAGCAACAGCACCGAAACCAGCAACAACACCAGAACCAGCAACAACACCGAAACCAGCAACAACACCAGAACCAGCAACAACACCAGAACCAGCAACAACGCCGAAACCAGCAACGAAGCCACCAACAGCAAGACCGGTAACAACAATACCACTGTCTGGTAAGTACCGATTACAATATCTTTATTGTAAACTAAAATAAATCTAAACAAAAATATGTTTACCTCAAAATTACTGTTATAAACATATTAATGCCTGAAACTAATTGGTTGGTTGGTTGGTACACAGATTTTTTTATTGAATTCGGATTGATTTAATATACATTTTAACATTCAGTTGTCTGTGAATCTTAACATAGTTTAAAGGGGTCATATGATGCGATTTCAAGTTTTCCTTTCTTTTTGGAGTGTTACAAGCTGATTGTGCATAGATAAGATCCCTGAAGTTGCAAAGACTAAAGTCTCAAAACCAAAGAGATATTCCTGTAAGTCACAAGAAATGGCATAATCTTTGTGTCAGTTTTGACTAAATGTGGGCACAGACAGCATCACATAAACCACATTCTCTCGCAGAAACCTACGTGAGTTAATGACCTGAAAATGACGTTAACAACTGGACTTGATAAAAATGTCCAGAAATTTTGTATGCAATACCTTTGACAATAATCCTGAGCGGGTATTAGCACAATATATTGATGGAAATTCTGCCATCATCCAGTCAATTTTCAGCAGTTATATCATTGAGATCAATATGGCCAACCCAGCCAATAAAGGTGCATGTTTTCTCCATTAGTTTGGTTCATTTAGGCATATATGAACACTATATGAATATTTGAGCAATCATGCTTTTATCCACATATCATAATTCATAATGATAAATGTGTTACATAAAATGCAGTGATGCCTAATTTTGTGGGTGAGCACATTACTTGCAGTTGAAAAATGTTGCAAAAAGTACACAGACTTGCTCTGCTAACCATGAGAAATACAGAAAAGAAAATTTGCTGCGGTTGCTGCTGCGGCAAAGCAAAGTATGAACCCCTTTTTTTACTATTTCACTTCAGTAAATCGTCAGATGTCACTGTCAATGGACGAGACTTATGATGCAAGCCTGAATAACCAGAACAGTGACAAATTCAAGAAATACAAAGAGGATATTGAGAAGGCAGTAAGTGTGGTTTAAAAACATCTTGTACTATATGGAATTTGAATTATATATAATCTATGTTTTTGTCAGAGAATTAATTCAGCAATGTAGTAAAATTCTCATGTATTTAATATCATGTAAATAAGTGAATGAATGTAAAGAGAAAAATACTTTATATAAAAATATATATATAACAGTAACTTTGTGATAACACAATATTAAAAGCAGTTTTAAAAAAAATCTGACACAGCTTTGTCTCATGTAGATTCGTAGCAGCTACAACAATGTAAAAGGTTTCCTTTCTGCTACTGTCACTGGTTTTAGGTAGGATATTTTTTCTCCTTAAATTTCTGCTTGGATATTGTCAGACTTTTTTTTTTAGTTAAAATGCAATTGTGTTTGAGCAGGCCTGGAAGTGTGATCGTAGACTTCGTTATTAAGTCATCTGAGGAGATAAAGACTTCTGAGGAGTTAAGCCAAGCACTACACACCAACATGAAAGACCTCGATTTCAATATTGATCCACTTTCAGTCGCTCAAACTGGTAAAAGAAAATGCTGTACTTTTCTTCAGAACAAATATGCAAAATTACGTCAAATATGCAAGGGACAAAACACAGTAACAGTGTTTGTAGTATATGCTTCATAGAGCTGCAACATCTACATCTGTCCGTATGTTCCAGATAACAAATACATGCGGGAAAGAGACGCTGTGTTTCCGGAACAAGATATGACACTCTCCTGCCCTGCCACCAACCAACTTGGAACTGTAGACTGGAGATTTCAAGGAGACATAATACAGCCAAGCAGTCATTATATTTTCTCACAAGATCATCTCTACCTCACAGTCAAGCGTGTTAACATCGGAGATAATGGTGAGTCTTTGCACCCATGGCAGATCAAAGTCACTGAAAAATCTTGTATATTATCTCATTTGTGCTAGATAAACATCTATATCTAGACTTCAATTCAACCAACAGCATAAAATAAAGATGATTATAAATTTGCAATTCTGCAAATACATCAAATATATGCATATAGTTAATGCTAATCTAAATGAGTGAAATTTATGAATTGAATGTGACAAATCTATAAATATAACCGAGTACAGTGTTTATGGTTGTGTGATTACATTTTAAATGTATTTTATTTCTATATTTGATTACTTTGTAGAAACTAGGGCTGCAACAACTAATTGCTAAAATCGTTCATGAAAATAATCGACAATGAATTTGATGATCAGTTAATCATGTCTGTGCGCTGTGCATAAAAAAACATCCGTCAGGATCGCTTTTCTATGGACAAAACACATTTGAAATATAGTGGAGTTCCTGTGGGACCCAAGTTGATTGAAATTTGAGAATCCTTGGCCTTATTTCAGTTTTCATAGCCTTATAGATGTACATCGTTTGGAGAACAACACTGGAATAACATAAAAAAAAAATATATATATTAAAGGGGTCATGAACTGCCTATGTTTTTTATTTTGTACTGTTCTCTGAGGTCCACTTAAAATGTCAAGATTTTTACATCAAAAACATTTTGAAGTAATATTTTGAAGTAACCCCCCTCATCAGAACACTGTTTGAATAGGCGTGGCGGTTTGTAGACTCAGAAGTAAACGCCCACTGCTATGATTGGCTAACACTTGTGTATGTTTGACAGCCTACATCCTTCATAGATGGACGCTGCTGTGTTTTAGGCAAAAAAAAAACAAAAAAAAACGTGAATACCCTGTACATATCAAATGATCTGTAATAACAAACAAAGCAATAGTGACCACGTAATAAAAACACTTGTGTGGTGCGATATCAGATCCAATATATTCTGCACAGCATCGTCTTTTAGTTTCAATCTTTCTGAAAATCCTGTCGATTTGTGCCTTGTTTGTAAACAAATCAGCAGTAAAATGAAGTGGACAAAGGACCAATTTCTTACTGACACAGTCTGTAACTTTTAAGTTTATCAAATAAAATTCTTAAACTTACAGGATCTGTGAAAATGACCTCTTATATGTCCAAAGATCAATGGAATTTTGACTTTTCAATGACCCCTTTAAAAGTATTAATTAGCAATTACTGATTTTTTTTATCCAAACAATCAATTAATCAAAGAAATAATCAACAGAATAATCGATTATCAAAATAATTGTTAGTTGCAGCCCTACTAGAATCTATGAACAAAACAAATCTGCATTAGAAGATTGGAAGACCTCTTTTAACTGTTCTCATGTCTTTGTAACTGAAATTAAATATATGTCCGTTTTGTTTTTGTAGGGCGTTACGAATGTGTATACAATACAAACATAGGGCCACATATTACTTGGGACAGAATTGACTATATTAAGCCATATCCTAGTATGCAAGTGCCTAGTAACAAGACATACAAATGTGAAAATCAGGAGGTTGCACTCGACTGCTGTGTGCATTCTGATTACTCGGTACATTGGGTGCAGAACACAAAAAACAACAGTAAGTGTTTATCAGAAATGCAAAATAATTTATATCTACTTGTATACATTTATTCTTGAAACAGCAATGTGACGGTTATTTTAGTATATCAGTAGCCACATCTGTGATGTCTTTCTTCTGCATCTTGTATTTCCAGAAATGGATTCTCTGAGATGCATTACAGAAAAGATTCAAATCACAGCTGAAAGTTCATGTGCTAAAACTATCATATACACCTGCAAACTGGACAACACAGCTCTACTTGGATTTTCATATAGCTCAAGGGCTGTGCAACTGGTTGTTTCCAAACCTATACAGCAACTCCCAAACAGCCGTAAGTTCAAATAGCGTTTTTATCTTAGTGGACCCTGTTTTCATTCCTGGTTGCCCCACACAATTACAACTCTGGACATACATGTTATCAAACTCAAATATATAAAATACTATGTTTTAAAAATCAGTTTGTACTATTTACATTATTTTCTCTCTTTTTTTCATAGCTGTCACATGCTATAATGACATATATGGTTTTGGAAAAGTTGATGACACTGCTAAAGGAGACTGTGAGAAAGACGAAGTTGGCTTTAGAGAAGGAGTGTGCGGTTCTGATGGCTTATGGGAAACTGTAAAGGACACCTGTGTGCTTCGTATCATTGATCAACTGGAACAGGAATCAGAGGTTTGCTTTTCAGTTTTACTGCCTTCCCTGTTGCTTATAATGCATAATATTACCTGTGCATCACAATACGTATATTGTATACCGAGTAGATCTGTAAGGTAATATAGGGAAATGACACAATTGTTGCTCAATCCAGGATATTGTCAAAGACAAGATACAAACAGCAAACCCTTTTTGCTTATCTTTGTTTCATTTTTCAGGGTTTAGATGCTGAAACGTTAACAGATTTTGTGGATAAAGTGAACAATGCCACCGAAGACAATGAAGGAGCAATAGTTCAATCTGAAGCTACAGTTTCAGCAATGGTGGAAATACTTAACAATATTGCAAATGTCTCTCAAACTGTTATGCTGGATGAAGGTGTCATAGAGGCAAGTTAAAGTTTAAATTACATCCACAACTAAATTGAATTGCCATAGTATAATGCTGACCACAAACTAGTTGACTTGAGTTTTTAGTGGCTCTATGTATTCTTTTTTTTTTTAATATAAATTTCATTCAGTTGTTGCCCTTCAAGTTGAGAAACTGCAGTAGTATCATCTAAAAGTGATGCCTTTTAACATCTCACATCATTTATCTTACAGAATTTCCTCAGTATAGTGGATGCCATTTCATCAGAGACAGTGAAACCTGTATGGGAACAGCTAAATTCAAATGGCGAAAGCCAAGGCAACAGCTCTCAACTCCTGAATGCCATTGAAATTGTTATAAAATCAACATCAGACACCAATTTCAACATAACCAGTCCAACCAACTCATTCCTGTTCAAAAAAGTAACAACATCCGAAGACTTCAGGGAAGTATTAAAGCTCAGCTCAACAGCTGAAATAATCATCCCGGATATTGCATCTAGTCATAAAAACGTTACAATTACAGCAGTGGCCTTCTCCTCCCTGGGCAACGTTATGCCTGCAAGAAATCGTACCGATAACCAAAATACAACTGAAAATGTCATCAACGGACTGAGGGAAATGACACAATTGTTGCTCAATCCAGGATATTGTCAAAGACAAGATACAAACAGCAAACCCTTTTTGCTTATCTTTGTTTCATTTTTCAGGGTTTAGATGCTGAAACGTTAACAGATTTTGTGGATAAAGTGAACAATGCCACCGAAGACAATGAAGGAGCAATAGTTCAATCTGAAGCTACAGTTTCAGCAATGGTGGAAATACTTAACAATATTGCAAATGTCTCTCAAACTGTTATGCTGGATGAAGGTGTCATAGAGGCAAGTTAAAGTTTAAATTACATCCACAACTGAATTGAATTGCCATAGTATAATGCTGACCACAAACTAGTTGACTTGAGTTTTTAGTGGCTCTATGTATTATTTTTTTTTAAATATAAATTTCATTCAGTTGTTGCCCTTCAAGTTGAGAAACTGCAGTAGTATCATCTAAAAGTGATGCCTTTTAACATCTCACATCATTTATCTTACAGAATTTCCTCAGTATAGTGGATGCCATTTCATCAGAGACAGTGAAACCTGTATGGGAACAGCTAAATTCAAATGGCGAAAGCCAAGGCAACAGCTCTCAACTCCTGAATGCCATTGAAATTGTTATAAAATCAACATCAGACACCAATTTCAACATAACCAGTCCAACCAACTCATTCCTGTTCAAAAAAGTAACAACATCCGAAGACTTCAGGGAAGTATTAAAGCTCAGCTCAACAGCTGAAATAATCATCCCGGATATTGCATCTAGTCATAAAAACGTTACAATTACAGCAGTGGCCTTCTCCTCCCTGGGCAACGTTATGCCTGCAAGAAATCGTACCGATAACCAAAATACAACTGAAAATGTCATCAACGGACTGATTGTTGTAGTGAATACAAGTGTATCTATCAACAACATACAGCTAAACTTTGAAAAACTTAGAAATTCGGTAACTCTAAATAATAATTCAGTAAACCTAGGGAACCCCCAATGTGTTTTCTGGGAGTTCAACCTTTTTAATAGCTCCGGAGGATGGGACTCAACGGGATGTGAGGTCATACGGGTAAAAGGCACTGTCACATGTCACTGTAATCACACCACTTCGTTTTCATTACTGATGTCCCCTTTTGCTCCTGACGATCCTGCTTTGTCTGTCATTACATATGTTGGTGTTGCTATTTCAATAGCGAGCTTGGTTGTGTGCCTTATCATCGAAATGATCATCTGGAAGGAAGTATCTAGAAACTCTACATCACACGTTCGGCATACATCCTTAGTCAATATTGCTCTTTCTCTCCTGATCGCTGACATATGCTTCATTATCGGCGCTGCTATCGTAAAGCCTGGAACGGACTTTACTAACTCATGTAGCGCTGCAGTGTTTTTCACCCACTTCTTCTACCTGTCGCTGTTCTTCTGGATGCTGGTCTCAGCCATTCTTCTCCTCTACCGCACCACAATGGTCTTCTCTCAGATTTCCAAATCGGTCATGATGGCATTAGCCTTTCTTTTGGGCTACGGTGCACCTCTCCTCATCTCGGTTATTACCGTCGCCTCCACTGCTGGAAATAAACACTACGTCACACAGAATGAAGCATGTTGGCTGAACTGGGACCAGTCCAAGGCCCTTCTGGCTTTTGTCCTACCAGCTCTGGTCATTGTGGCTGTCAATATAATCATTGTGATAATAGTTTTGGTGAAAATGCTCAGGAGGGGAGTGGGAGAGAACAACAGAGACGAAAAGAACACCTTGGTGACGATTCTCAGATGTGTGGCAATTTTGACGCCCATCTTTGGCATCACTTGGGGTCTTGGCTTGGGCATCATGATAGCGCCTAAAGCTTTGGCCATCCACTACTTGTTTGCAATCTTCAACTCCTTGCAGGTATAAATGTTCACTTAGTTCACTTCACTTTTCAACATCAACTTTAAAGGGGCAATTCCTTTATAATTTACTCGCGCTCAAGTTGTTTCAAACCTGTATGAATTTCTTTCTTCTGCTGAACACAAAAGAAGACATTTTGAAGAACTTTGGTATCCAAACAGTTTCTGGTCCCCATTAACTTCCATAGCATTTGTTTCTTCCATTCTATTTAAGTTATTGGGGACCAGCGACTGTTTGGATACCAATATTCTTAAAAATGTCGTCTTTTGTGTTCAGCAGAAGAAAGAAATTCATACAGGTTTGAGGGTGAATAAATAATGACAGTTTTCATGTTTGAGGTGAACTATCACTTTAAAGGAATATTCTGGGTTAAGCTTAATCAACATAATTTGTTGTACAGTGTTGAAGTCACACAGAAGTCACTTTCAAACCAATCTGCTTTCTTTTGGTTAACATAGCAAATTAGCGGCTAGCTTAAACATGCAAAAATCTGCGTGGGGAAGTCTTTTCCCCCCAATTTCCAATAGCATGGAATCCTATTGAAATGCCTGGATTTTGCCCACAACAATTTGCTGAACAAAATGACCATAGCTTTACTGTGAGGCATTTACCAATCGGGCCAAAATGAATGTTAAAGGGTTAGTTGTCAGTAATTACTCACCCTCATATTGTTCCAAACCTGGAAGACCTTCGTTCATCTTCGGAACACAAATTACGGTATTTTAGATTAAATCTGAGAGCTTTCTGACCCTCCATAGACAGCCACACAACTACCACATTCAAGACCCAGAAAGGTAGCAAGAACATTGTTAAAATAGTCCATGTGACATCAGTAGTTCAATCTTAATTTTATGAAGCTATGAGAATACTTTTTGTGCGCAAAGAAAACAAAAATAATGACTTTATTCAACAAATTCTTCTATTCCCTGTTAGTCCTAATGCAGGAGCCGGCATTCTGTGCACTTCAGGGACCATGATGCGCTGCACCATGTTTACAAGCAGAAGACACATGATGTACATAAAACAGTCTTCGTAAACATATCTGAAGATTTCAACAGACTTGCAATTTGTTTGCCCAGCCTTACTTATTTGAGGCAGAATATACAGACGGTGAACTAAGAGATGGACGTTCTACGTCAGAACGCTGGCTCCTGCGTCAGCAGCACCACACATGGTACTCTCATGAACATGAACATGAACAGAAGAATTTGTTGAATAAAGTCGTTATTTTTGTTTTCTTTGTGCACAAAAATATTCTCGTAGCTTCATAATATTAAGATTGAACCACTGATGTCACATGGACTACTTCAACGGTTTTCTTACTACCTTTCTGGGTCTTGAACGTGGTATAAATGAATGAATGATGCATTTATATAGAAATATCTTCATTTGTGTTCCGTGGATTAACGAAGGTCTTACAGGTTTGGAACGACATGATGGTGAGTAATTAATAACAGAATTTTCATTTTTTGGTGAATTATCCCTTTAAATGGTTTGGAAAAAATACAGTCTTTAGTATGAAATTAAGTCCAATTTTACAGCTCCAAAGATAATGCCGTAAACCCTAAAATGACAGCAAAAATGTGTTAAAAAAATTCACAGCTCATGTAATGTTTCAATGTTCAATTCACAAATGTTTCACAAAATAATGTAAATGCTTTTATAAAGATATCATTTAGTTCACAAAAATCCTTTCTTACAATTGACCACAAGCTCATATTCAGATCTGCCTCTATCCAATCAACAACTGGTTGGATGGAGGCAAATTAATTTAATTTAATTTAATATTATGCCACAAATGTGACCCTGGACCACAAAAACAGTCATAAGTAGTAAATATAATACAAGTAAATATATTGTATGGGTAAAAATTATCGATTTTATTTTATGCCAAAATCCATTAGGATATTAAGTAAAGATCGTGTTCCATGAAGATAATTTGTAAATGTCCTACCAGAAATATGTTGATTTTAAATATGAACTTAATTTTTGATTAGTAATATGCATTGCTAAGGACTTCATTTGGACAACTTTAAAGGTGATTTTCTCAATATTTTGATTTGCCCCCTCAGATTCCAGATTTTCAATTAGTTGTATCTCGGCCAAATATTGTCCTATCCTAACAAACCATACATCAATGGAAAGCTTATTTATTCAGCCTTCAGATAATGTATAAATCTCAATTTCGAAAAATTGACACTTATGACTGGTTTTGTGGTCCATGGTCACAAATGCGGTTGTTTAATCTTAACTTGTACTAAACCTGGAATATTAAAGGATTTATACATTTCATATCATTATCAAATAAAGAACAACTAACTTGTATGACCTGTTCACTAATTTCAGGGCTTCTTCATACTGGTCCTTGGAACACTGATGGAAAAGAAGGTAAGAGCTGAGTTTTCTGCTTTATGAACTGTGCTTAACATTCCTTTCTAAATATTTGGTGACTGAGATGATTGTTGTTTTTTCTTTTCTCCTAACAGGTTCGGGAGACACTTAAAAGAAGATTGAGAATCACTAGAGGCACTGGATCTCATGCCACACATGTAAACACATTTTCCTAGTTTATTTATTATTCTCAGGTTTTTCCATGCAAAAACATTTTTATAAAACACATTGGCATCTTTATTATCATAGACTTCAATCTCTGGTGCCCATTCCTACGGCAGAAGCAGTTCTTCCAACAGAACGACTCTTACAGATGTTTTCAACACTCTTTTGAGAAGAGGGAGGCGTAAGTACAGTGCTGCACTGTATCTTGATTTCTATTGCCTGAACTTTCAATGTAACATTCTTATGTTTTACAGATGCTGGGGCAAATTCCTCACACAACTCTGGAGCATCAGAAAGTTTTCTAAATGCTTAGCAGTACAGACAGGCGCTTTAATTTCCTGTCAGTACGTCTTTGTAATGCTGGGTTCAGTGCCACAGGCACAACTTCATACTGAAAAAGTTTGATTTCTGTCTTTCCATATGCTTGATTATAACTGTTTTCTATTAGTGGTCCAGATTGACCAATTTACAATAAAACATCTGTTTGTACCAAATTAAACTTTATGTGTACACACTGTTTTATGAAAACAGAAATTACATTCTGGTTTCTGTTTGAACACTGTTTAGTGTACCAACACCTTTGTCCTTTCTCTATTAAAATTCATAAATGAAAAACACCTGTTTTTAATTGCCATTATTAGGGGTGCTTGCTACCTATCGTTTGAAAATCGTTCTTTTCAGAATACAGAAAAACGTTTATTGTACATATTGAATTTTTTTTTTAAATAATAGGATCTGCTTTTCATTTTTCAAGCAACTTACAACATGAAACCCTGCAATACATTTACAGTTGAGTTTAATAATGCTTGAGCTGAGATCATAAAGATCATAATGCAGCAATGTGACAGTAATTTCAAACAAAAGACATTTTCACCTTTTTTTATTTTAGGTGCAAATTTTACACATTTGTCAATAAATAAACATCTGATACAAGTACATTCGCACAGTTTAGTTTTTATATTTAGTATTATTGTGTTTATAGCTGTGCAATAAATACCTATGTGCACTTACATAATACATTCATAACGGAGGCAGCCTAGGACATTTGCTTATGGATAAACAAAAATGCATGCAATCTACATGCAGTTTTTAAATGTTAGTAAATAATTGTCACATTACAGTGCCCAAGTTATAGTATAACTTGTAATTAATGTAAAATAATTGTGTTGAACAACCTGCATTTTCCCATTGTGACAGCTATTGTAATACATTACATTGATTAATGTGTCCTTTGTGGAACATGGAGATTTGCAAAGTTTCACCAAGTGTTTCTTTGCCATTTTCCATCCGTCCTCTAGAGGGTGTAGTGTCTCTACTCCACAGTCTGGCCTGTCTCGCTAGTAGAATCGGTCTTGATATTTTGTCCTCCTTGTCTTAGGCCTAAAAACACTTTATTTAAGAGCATGAATTATATCTGGCCCAATAAATTAAACAGAGTTTTCAGAGCCATAGTTCTTGTAGGGTGGTGATGACTTCCGACACCTGTGAAGTATAAACCAGAAAATATTTAAACATTCAATGAATGCTTCCATTGTCATTGATTTACAAAAGTTGCCTGATAATATTACATTTAAAGTTTAAGGAATTAATTATCAATGTAAAATAAAGAAATACATTTAAAAAATAATCAATAAACAAAGCAGTTGCTACTTGAATAATAAAAGCCTAAACGCTCTATTCAGGATTTTACCTTTTCTTTAAACAGCAGTACATCAGTCCGACGATGATTCCCAGTAATAAAACTACACCACAGCTAATTCCAATGACTTCTTCAGGACTAGACAATTGTTGGGTGTCCAAAATAACATGTTCACAGCGCATACCGCTGTACATTTTGTCACACCTAAAGAGCAGAAACCACATTTGTTAGGAAGGTCTTGGAATCCATCGTTTAAAGACCCTATGAAACGGCCTGTTGACTACAGTTCTTTTTCCATATGTTGATACCTCGTGAAACAGGAAATTTGGGTGTGACATATCTAAGAGATCATCTCATTTTGTAAACATCCACAAGGCTTTATTCACATCACAGCCACAACCCAAACGTTGCAACTTGCTAGTCTGCTAATCAAACACACATGAACTAGATAATCAAGACCTGATCAGTGTCAACTGATTGATGGGATCTTTAATGTATTGAGTTGTTTTTGGTGGCTGGTCTCACCGGCAGATGGGGGTGTGCAGGTCGGAGGAGTAGGAACACGCACCGTTGACACAGAATCCCTCATGTTCTGGACCGCAGGGCATTTGAATAGCCAAAACTCGCGGTTCCTCTCCACTTCCTGCTGATTGACACCCACACACACCCAGACAGTTAAGCATGAAGGATAGTGATTTTAATGGATAGGCATTCAGACTTGTGTCCACATGCCAAAGAACCTGCATTCTTAGCACAGTGCATATTTTAAATTACACGGTTGCTCATTTCATATAAAACAAAGGGTCACACTTTATTTCAGTAGCTAGTCCCCTTTAGCCATCATACTAACTATAACTTAGCATCTACATGTCAACAAACTATAATTAGAGTATATATACAGAGAGAGAGATAATAAATTATATTAAAATAGAAAACTGTTGTTTTAATTGTTTTACTGTAATTTTTGATCAAATAAATGCAGCCTGGTAAGAGACATTTTTAAAAAAACAATAAGAAGTTGTAGCCTTTCGAAATAATAATATATAATAATTTTGAAGTACTTACCATTACTGTGTGTTGTGTTGTATAGGATCGCATCCTCTGACTTCTCTTTAGTGTCTCCAAGTCCAGAGAAGACGGCTAACACTACCATCAATCCAAGTACTGATAGAGTTTTAAGATTATATTTTAGTAACTATACTTTGTCTTTAAAGTATTAGACAGTCATTTGATTGTAAGCTCCTTATTTATTTTGTGTTATGAAAAGTATTATAACTCACCCTGATAGTGCAAACACCTTTTATCCACTTGTTGTGTCATGCTGTGGCCCAAATACAGGTTCAGTCTGTCTGGATATTCTGGGTTTGTCCGGTTTTCCTCAAACTTCGGCTGCTCTCCAAATGAAAGTGGGTTTTCCCCACAATTTATACCATCCTTCTATATTCTTTTCTGCGTCACTAATGGTAGCCAATCATTTTAACTAGTGACAGGAACTGCAGTGATTCCAGAGTCTTTTACCCATACCTGTACAATGCTCCGCATCACTTCCTGGTCCACAGGCAAGCAGCGTGCACAGGCGTGTTTTGCCCCAAATTTTTTGTTTTTTCAGTGACCAAAGTATTTGCCTGCAGCTGTAAAAACAGGCTTTTGACATAGTTATTGGCACAAGTGATATTAAAGAAAAGTCTAATTACAGACACAGTCAAAGTATTATTTTAATTGTTAAATTTTATGTTTTACTGACACTCATGTCCCATTACATTCCTGTCACATAATGAAAGCAAGAAGTATTCCCGGGAAAAAAAAGCATCCTATTTTGAATGCTTTGCACATTTTTACACATTTTATTCTTTTTTGGGGTAGTCGCTCTTGTGTTTTTTATTAATTACAATAAAAAAAAATAACCTTACTCACGTACTAAACTCTGCAGTCTATATAGCATTTACCTGTAACTTGTAACCAGCAATTTGACATCATATTTAGCTGTTGGACACAGTTTAGATATAATCTAATTGCCAAAAAAATTAGAATCCGTTATTTCATATTTTTAAGCGTTTATGGGGGAAGACATAATTTAGCAATGACATATTTTAATGATTTTGAAAGATCCATTCATCTCAACAGCAAATTGGATATGTTAAATATATCACATAATAAGCAATAATCTTAAATTATTGGCACTGTCAATGATCTAACTGATTTCCAAAAAAGATATTTTTGAGTATGTTGGCAAGCGAAACATTTTGGTTATTGACTTCCATTGTGTTTCACAAAATGTCTTGTTTTCTGCTTCACAGGAGGAAGTCATACAGGTTTGGAACGACTTGAGGGTGCGAGTGAATGATGACAGTGTTGGTTTTTGAGTAAACTGCGCCTTTAAATCTTCCATGAGCAGGTTCATTAATGAAGACTCTTTCATTCACAGCTTCTTCTTGTAAACCACCAATTTTAAGAAGAGCAAGAATCAAATCCCTTTTTAAAGTCACAGACTGAAATAGGTATATTGATTTCTGAAGTGAAACCTTTAGCAACACAAGAGCCTTAAAAGGGATAGTTTACCAAAAATGAAAGTTCTGTCATCATTTATTCCCTCTCATGTAACGCAAAAGATGTTAGTCAGAATATCTGAGCTGATCTCTTTCATACAATAATAGCGAGTGGTGACCAAAAATGACAAAAAGCACAGTAAAAGTAGTCCATTCGACTCCTGCCATATCTATCAAATCTCATTCAGAATATGCATTATTTCCACGCCAAGACATGTCACGCCACATTTGATGTTAATGGTGCCAAACGTCATGGTTTTTGCTTGCTATTCTTGAGTTTTACACAGGAAGGGATGATTTTCATTGAATATTGACTTAAAATTCTGGTCTGTTCCTCATTCAGAGACATTATATTTTAAAACTTCAGAAGCATGCAAGTAGCACAAATTACTCTGACTTCACTTTCACGTCATATATATATATATATATATATATATATATACAGTGGGTACGGAAAGTATTCAGACCCCCTTAAAATTTTCACTCTTAACAATATTGCAATATTGCGCTAAAATCATTCAAGTTAAGTTTTTTTCCTCATTAATGTACACACAGCACCCCATATTGACAGAAAAACACAGAATTGTTGACATTTTTGCAGATTTATTAAAAAAGAAAAACTGAAATATCACATGGTCCTAAGTATTCAGACCCTTTGCTGTGACACTCATATATTTAACGCAGGTGCTGTCCATTTCTTCTGATCATCCTTGAGAGGGTTCTACTCCTTCATTTGAGTCCAGCTGTGTTTGAATATACTGATTGGACTTGATTAGGAAAGCCACAAACCTGTCTATATAAG